>NC_069506.1:124222903-124425403 GCF_027579735.1 Bombina bombina
CACAGGTATTCTAAATAAAGAAGAGAAAGAATTTCTCAAAGTCACAAATCCTAGTGTGGCACACTATTACCACCTGCCCAAAATCCACAAAGATCAAGTTAATCCACCTGGACGCCCCATTATAGCAGGCATTGGTAACCTCACATACAATTTATCTTTTTATTTAGATCAATTTTTACAAAAATATGTTGTTACTTTACCCTCCTATATCAGAGATAGCACACATTTACTATATCAACTTAAAAACATTTCTACTAACGATGATCTAATTTGGATCACTTGTGATGTTGGCTCCCTTTATTCTAACATTGGCCATAACATGGGTATTAATGCAGTTTCCATCTTTTTGGAAAAGGACCTATATATGCCAGACATCCAAAAAGAATTTATATTGGAAGGAATAGAATACATTCTCAAGCACAATTATTTTATTTTTCAAGATAGATTTTTTCTACAGGTCAAGGGGACGGCCATGGGTACCAGGTTCGCCCCGAGCTTTGCAAATTTGTTTATGGGAATCTTTGAAGACCGATATATTTATTCCTCAAGCTTTTGGGCGAACCTGGTATACTATGGCCGCTATATAGATGACCTGATTTTTATTTTAAGAGGGAGCCACGAGCTAGCTAACACACTAATAGAACATTTAAATCAGAATCAGATGGGTTTAACCTTCACAGCTAATATACAAAAATCTTCAATAGAATTCTTGGATCTATTACTAAGTTGGGATAATCAAGGTAACATCATTTCTCAAACTTTTTTCAAAAAAGTCGATAGCAACAGCTATCTAGACTTCTCTAGTAACCACCATATAGGGTGGAAAAGAAACATCCCATACAGCCAATTTAAGAGAATACGCAGGAATTGCTCCAATTTAGAATCTTTTGACATTCAAAGCAAGGTTCTTTACCAACGCTTTGTAGACAAAGGTTATCCTATAGATCTACTAAATCAATGTCTTAAAAAAGCACGCAATCTAGATAGAGAATTAATCTTTGAAAAAGTCCAAAATAGCACCAACAATCAAACCAAAAAGAAATCCACAAACAACGTTGTTTGTGAACCACTTTTCATTACACAATACAATAACAACCACTACAAAATTCGAAACATACTACATAAACATTGGAACATTATCCAAAAGGATCCTTTCCTTAAAGATATAGTCGGTGAAAAACCCAAAATTGTATATAGACGAGCTCCCACTTTAAGGAATCAATTAGCCCCCAGTAAAAGAGTAAAACATTGCCAATTTCGGTCCAATAAACAAACCAAAACTTTAAACTTTTTAGCTTCCCATGGATCATTTAAATGTGGCAAAAGAGGTTGCAACATGTGCAAATTTACAATTTCACAAAAATCTTTTAAATCCAATATTACTGGTTTAACTTATCAAATCACACATCGTCTCAATTGCGAATCTAAATATATAGTGTATCTCCTTAATTGTATTTGTGGCGTCCAGTATGTAGGGCGCACTATTAGAAATCTCCGTACCCGTTGGGGTGAACATCATCGAAATTGTAAAAATTGTAAAAAAACTAAAACCAACCATAGTGTCCCCAACCATTGTGAAACGATACACGACGGGAGTTCAGATATCTATAAAATTATCCCTATTGATCATGTACCACCTTCCACAGATTATGATCGTCTGATTAAACTCAGGCAATTAGAAACATATTGGATACACAAACTCAAAACCTTGTATCCATTAGGCTTAAACGCCAATGTAGATTTGGCAGCCTTCACATAAATTATCACTTTTATACAGGTTACATTTATATCTAATATGAGATTTAGCTTTTAGGGTCTAGTACATCATATTTTCTTATATTTTTTGATATACATTAACAAACACTACCATATGTTGATACCACTACATTATATCTCTCTTATTTCTTTTTCTCTTCTTTGTCAGTCTTCAATAATATATTGCATTAATGCAATTTAGACACATATAGAATATGTTATGTTTCCATACACTTATATTTATGTGTATATGCCCATGATGAGCATGTCCACATAGTTGTGTATATGTATGCACTTGTCTATCCGGTTCTAAACCTAATAGCCCAAGCACCTATATAGTTTCATATTATATTATATTTTACATACCTGATTTATATTATTTTCTACGATACACTATTTTGCACATTTCATCTTTTTGAATGTTTGATTATTCATCAATACATACACCTACAATTGTTTATATACATTCTGGATACACTTTTTAGTCTATTTGGTTGTTGTATATGATTGGAAACAATAACATAATTCCCAAATATATTTCCGCCCCAATATATAACATAAACTTTCAAGATAGCTTTACCAATTTCTTGTTCGCCTAACATACAAAAGGTCCCAAGTTCGAGTCCAGTGGAGTCCCAAATATATATATACATATTATTAATCACATAATTCCTAACATATTTCTGCTCCAATATATAACATAAAAATAGCCCTTCAAGATAGCCTTATCAATTTCATGCTCGCTTAACATACAGAAGGTCCCAAGTTCAAGTCCAGTGGAGCCATAAAATAAAATATATATATACATATATATTTTTTACAATTTTTATATGTCACTTATTTATAGTAAGCATTTGTCACGAACATTTCTTTTTTAGTTTTATATTTATAAGAAAATTCCTTTTAGTTTGGTTTTAAAAATTAGAGTCATTTATTAAAAAGACCAAATAAGATTATCTTCTAGACATTGTGAGACATGTAGATCAATTTATATATTTTGTATCAATACTAATCCTTTTTGCAAGAAATTCAAACAAGACATAAAGGTAGCCTTTTGATTTTTCCATTGCCTAGCACACATTAGGTCCTGGGTTCGAATCCAACCAGGAGATGAGATATACATATACACACATGTTAATATATGTCCAGTTTACTATGAGATATTTTATTTTTTTCCAGATATATTTGGTAATTGCGAATAGGGTTTTTTATATACTTTTTATTTAAGTGTTATCTGTGTGGTCACAATTGTTCAAACCAATTTATACAATGTATCAAAAGTTAAATGTTTTTGCAATTGCAACATTGTTAATAGAGTTGACCTTTTGTTTCAATTCCGGGTCACTGTGGGTTTAAATAGATCTCTATTGTTAACTATGATTATGCCTGATGAAACGGTCTGGAATAGACTGAGAAACGCGTTGCAAAATAAATACTGTTTGTTTTATACCACGACCCGGTATTTTTGCTTCTTTCCACGATCCACTTGTTTTTGAAACAGGACTTTTACCACAGAACCTTTCATACACTGACACTGTCGTTTTTGGAGAAAAGTCTCGGTGGCGTGAGTGCAGCAGGAGAACACCTATCAGCTTGCAGCTCACCTGGTCCGGCCATTGGCCCTAAAAAACGTGGGTGCTACTTTCTAGACGCCTATCTGGATTCCACAGGTCCTCTGGGTGAGACCTCCAGCGTACTGACTGCTGGAATTTGAATGTCAGCCTGCTTTATCGCACCTTATTCATTTAAGGTGCCACTTTCCTTGTGAGTAGTTTTTTGCACATCACTTTTATATTTGTTGTTTGAACGATTCACACTATGTTGGCGCCCCTTGTTTATCTTCCATTCTAGACACCCTGACCCATCGCACCGCGGGACACAAGAGGAGCACGCCAAACACCTGAACACATCACCGTTCACATATTAGGATTGGACACTTATTTTTTACATCACAGCAATTTTTGGGACATTGATAAGTACTTTTTTTATATATTTTACTAATCGCCACAAATATCATTGTTTATCTGTGATATCTGATTATTTCAATGTATCACTAATATTATACACAAATTGTCCTGAGCACTTGTTTTACACACAATTTATTTTCGTCATTATTATAAATTTTTTACACATACCAAACACTGTGCTGTTTATAAAAATATTTTTTTTTTTATTTATGCATACGGGTACAAACCCAATCATAAAGTGGTAGGTCCCACTTTGATAACCTGTGTTCCAAGCGCATCCTCTTAAGTTTTTTCCTCCTCAGGAATTTCTTTTTATACACGTGAATTATGCCCAGCAGTGAAGGGGTTAAATTAGGTAGCTTGTAGGGAGCTTGCAGGGTTAATTTTAGAGATCAGCCTCCCACCTGACACATCCCACCCCCTGATCCCTCCCAAACAGCTCTCTTCCCTCCCCCACCCCACAATTGTTACCGCCATCTTAAGTACTGGCAGAAAGTCTGCCAGTACTAAATAAAAGAGTTTTTTTTTTTTTTTTAAATAAAAATTATAAAATATTTTAGTTGTGATGGACCCCTGCCTTAGCACCAACCTCCCTGATCCCCCCCTCCAGCTCTCTAACCCTCTCCCCTACCTAATTACCGCCATCTTGGGTACTGGCAGCTGTCTGCCAGTACCCAGTTTGGCCCCACAAACCAAACTATTTTAATTTTATTTTTAACTTTTATTTGTATGTTTAATTATTTCTGTAGTGTAGCAGCCCCCCCACAATACCCCCACCCCCTCCCCCTCCCAGATCCTTTTCCCCTTCCTTTTTCATTGGTGTCAGTGTGGCTAATGCGCGCATGTGCACGTGCACGCGTGCCCACATGCACACGCACACCCGTGCACGTGCACGCATGCACGCGCACGCTCCCTCCTCCCACCGGACAAAGGCACCATCGGCACCATCACTACCGGTGCAGAGAGGGCCACAGAGTGGCTCTCTCTGCATCGGAGTCTTGTAAAGGGGTATTGCAGGATGCCTCCATATCGAGGCATCACTGCAATACCCTCAGAGCTGCTGGAAGTGATTGTGATCACTTCCAGCACTCTGTTAGACAACTGACGTACCAGGTACGTCCATTGTCATTAACTGCTTGTTAATGCATGACGTACCTGGTACGTCAGTTGTCATTAAGGGGTTAAACTAACAATTAAACTAATATAACTATTAAACTAAAATTAAACTAACTACCAATGAAATAAAACTAAAATACACATTAAAAAAACACTACTCTAAAACTTACAAACTATCTAAATACAAAAAATAAGACTCAATAACAAAAACCTAGCCTACAATAAACTACCAATAGCCTTTAATAAGGCCTTTTGTATGGTATTGCCCTAAGTTAAACAGCTCTTTTACCTGTAAAAAAAATAAAAATACAAAGACCCCCCAATAGTAAAACCCACCACCCAACGAACCCCCAAAAATAAAAAAAACCTAACTTACAAAAACCTAAGCTAGCCATTGCCCTGAAAAGGGTATTTGTATGGGCATTGCCCTTAAAAGGGCATTTAGCTCTTTAGCATTGCCCTGGAAAGGGCATTTAGCTCTTTTACGAATAGCCTAAACCCTAAACTAAAAAAAAAAACACCCAAAAAACCTTAAAAAATCCTAAAACTAATCCTCCGACGATCCACTTACAGTTGCTGTCCCGCTTGAAGGACCTTCATCTCGGCGGCTCCATCTTCATCCAGGCTGCAGGCGGCTCTATCTTCATCCAGGCGGCATCTTCTATCTTCATCCCGGTGGTGCGGAGCAGGTCCGTCCTAAAGACATCCGGTGCGGAGCATCCTCTTCATACGGTCGCCGCCTTATACTGAATCTTTAATGCAAGGTACGCGACTCAAAATGGCATCCCTTGCATTCCTATTGGCTGATTTGATTTTGGAAATTCAAATCAGGCAATAGGATGAGAGCTACTGAAATCCTATTGGCTGTTCAAATCAGCCAATAGGATGAGAGCTATTGAAATTCTATTGGCTAATCAAATTATTATTTAATAAAGGTGTGAATATTTTAACATTTCCCGTCTCTGTCTGATTCCTAGTACCCTGATATTACGCAAAGGCCATGAATCCTGACGGTGCTAATAATCCACCTTTCCCCCCCATAATTTCCAGGATGGATGAACAGGATCTGCATATGGATCAATTTGGACTAGCCCTGTAAACCCTTCTCACTCGCACTGCCCATTTGGATTAGAGTGTCCCACAAGCCATGGCTTCTCCTGTTTCCGCTGCTGCACCTAGTCCTACCAGGAGCATGTCCAATTCTGCACCTCTATCTCAGCGATATGTAGGCGATCCTAATCAGTGCAGAGGGTTTTTGAACCAGATAGGCATTTACTTTGAGATGTTACCTCAAGCGTTTGCCTCTGACAGAGCTAAGGTGGGGTTTCTCATGTCATCACTCTCTGACTAGGCTCTTGCTTGGGTTCATCCCTTGTGGGAGACTAATAAACCTGTGATATCAAATTACCCTGAATTTGTGGCCCCTTTTGAAGGGTTTTTTTATGTTCTGGCTCGCTCCTCCTCTGCTGCCAAACGACTTATGTCCATTCAGCAAGGTACGAGATCTGTAGCCCAGTAGGTGAGTTTTGTACTCTTGCAGCAGAAGTAGGTTAGAACAATAAAGCCCTTGTTGCTGCTTTCTTTCATGGGCTTTCTGATGCGATTAAAGACTAAGTTGCTGCCAGAGATTTACCAGAGGATGTTGAGGCCTTGGTGTCTTTTTTAATCCTAATTGACATCAGACTCAGAGAGAGGCCCTCTTTCAAGGAGCACTTGAGGAAGCCTCCTGTCCAGTTGTCTCCTACATTTTCATTCCCACCCATACCGCCCTCTCCTCCCATGCCTCCTGGTCCAGAGACACCAGGTACTGCTGAGCCTTTGTAGTTGGGATTCAGGCGCATCTCCGTGGCAGAGAGGGCATTTTGGAGGAGGGAGAGGCTCTGCCTCTATTGTGGGCTATAGGCCCCATTTTTAAGTTTTGTCCTACATGTCCGGGAAATGCCCGCACCTAAGGTCCTGTCGGGGGCAGACCTTGGGTTGTTTATCTTCGTCCCCGAAGATACTTAGGGAAACCTTTGGTCATGGTTGTCCTTTCCTGGGTGGACTCCTCCATAGTCACCAAGGCTCTTGTAGAGTCTGGTGCTGCGGGCTATTTCATTGACAGTGCTTTTGTATCACAGCACTCTATTCCTGTACTGTCTCGGTCTGCTCCACTTGCTATTGAGGCCATTGATGGCAGGCCCCTTCAGCCCGTACTTGTTACTCACGAAACTGCTCCATTATCCATGGCTGTTGGGGCTCTCCATTTTGAAACTCTCCAGTTTCAGGTGATAACCTCTCCGCATTTTCCAGTTGTGCTGGGTTATCCTTGGCTTCAAAAGCACAATCCCAGTCTCGACTGGCGTAGGTCCAAAATATTGTCATGGTCTCCGCAATATATTTCTACTTGTCTCCAGAGACCAGTCAAAGTCTTTTGCACTTCTTTGGTATCTCAATTGCCAGAGGAGTACCGAGAGTTCCAAGAAGTTTTTGATAAGGTGCGTGCAGGTATGTTGCCTCCTCATTGGTCTTATGATTGTGCCATAGACCTGCAACCCGGAGCCATTATTCCTCAGGGCTGGGTTTACCCTCTATCTGTTGTGGAGAATAGTGCTATGGAGGAGTATGTTGCCGATGCCCTATCACGGGGAATAATCTGCAAATCTGCTCTCCAGCAGACGTTAGCATCTTCTTTGTGAAGAAGAAGAGTGTCGAGTTAAGACAATGCATCGATTATAGGGGTCTTAATTGCCTTACCATTAAAAATGCTTACCCTATTCCGCTCATCAAGGAACTCTTTGACCGTCTTAAGGGAGCTACTGTCTTTTCTAAACTCAATCTGAGAGGATCTTACAATCTTGTAAGGATTAAAGAGGGCCACAAATGGAAAACAGCATTTAACACCAGGAACGGGCTTTATGAATATCTTGTTATGCTCCTGCTGTTTTCAAAGAATTTATTAATGATGTCCTATATGATATGTTGCAACAGTGGGATGTGGTGTACTTAGACGATATCCTCATACACTCACCCACACTTGAGACTCACCGTTCTGATGTCACACGGGTACTTCAGAGACTATGTGAGAACGGCATGTTTTCCAAACTCGAGAAATGTGAGTTCCATCAAACTCAAGTAACCTTCCTTGGTTATGTAATTTCCGTTGCAGGGTACTCCATGGATCCTGACAAGTTATCTGCAGTGGCCTCGCTTAGTAGGTCTTCGGTGTATTCAACATTTTTTGGGCTCCGCCAATTACTTTAGAAGGTTTATTAAAAACTTTTCTTCCTTGGTCAAACCTATCACGGACATGACCCGTAAGGAGAGTGATCCACTTCATTGGTCACTTACTGCAATTAAGGCCTTTGAGAGTATTAAAACTGCCTTTGCATTTGCCCTGGTTCTGGCTCATCCTAACCCTGCTCTGCCTTTCATTCTAAAACAGGAGTAGGTGCCCTCTTGTCTCAATGCCTTACCGTTCCTTGCATCTGTGCGGTTTCTTCTCTAAGAAATTATCTCCAGCGGAATTTAATTACTGGCCATAATTTTGGCATTCAAGGAATGCAGGCACTTTCTTGAAAGTACTAGTGTACCAGTGCTCATCTTTATTGATCACAAAAATTTGACTTGTTTTGACCTATCCGAAGCGTTTGTTGCCCGACAGGCCAGATGGACGCTATTTTTGTCTTGGTTCAATTATGTGATATCCTACCTGCCTGGTAGTAAGAATGTTAGGGCTAATACCCTCTCTCAACAATTTTCGCCACTGTCTAAGGAGTCTGTACCCACTCCAGTTATACCTCCTGACCATATTTTGGACACCATACGTTCTAATTTGACTTCTCCCTTGGGGGAGGAGATCTTGGCTGCAAAAACCAATGCCCCTCCAGAGAAACTTAGTGGCAAGTGCTTTGTACCTGAGAATCTTCGCACCAAACTATTGCACACTTACCACTATCCTAAAGCTACAGGTCACCCGGGCAAGAACCAAATTATTTGGTCCGTCACTCGACAATTTAGGGGGCCAGGTATCCATTCCAATTTTCTGCGTATGTTACCTCCTGCTCAGTCTGTGCGCAGAATAAGACTCCTCGAAGTCTTTCAGTGGGTCTTCTCCAACCTATTGCTAATGGTGAGCATCCTTGGACACATCTATCCATAGACTTTATTGTTGAACTTCCTGTTTCCAATGGCAATACTGTTATCCTGATGGTTGTTGACCATTTATCCAAAATATCGCATTTCCTTGAAGCTGCTGCCTACCGCTCAGGATCTTGCTACAATTTTTGCCCAGGAGGTCTTTCGTTTACATGGGTTATCCAAGGAGATAGTCTCAGACCAGGGTAGACAGTTTGTCTCCAGATTATTTTGGCGCTCCTTTTGTGCCCGAAAGGGGATCCAGCTTTCCTTCTCCTCGGCCTATCACCCTCAATCCAATGGGGATGTGGAACGGTCTAACCAAGCTCTGGAACTGTTCCTCCGTTGCTATGTCTCAGATCACCACAATAATTGGTCTGAGCTGTTACCTTGGGTGGAGTTCGCTTGTAATAGTGCCATCAATGCTTCCTCCCAGTTATCCCCGTTCATGACAAACTATGGATTTAAACCATTCTTGTTGCCCGATTCATTCATGTCTCGGGTATTCCGGCTTTGGAGGACCATATCCGGCAACTCCGTTACACTTGGGTGCAGATTCAGGATTGCCTTCGTCGGTCTATGCAGCACCAAAAGTTTGAGCCTTCCTACCAGGTTGAGAAGAGGGTTTGGCTGTCCTCCCGCAAATTGAAACTTCATGTGCCTTCCAATAAACTGGCTTCCCGTTATGTTGGTCCTTTTCTAATACTCCGACGGGTCAATCCTGTTGTCTACTCTCTTGAGCTTCCTCTTGCAATGCGCATCTCCAATGTTTTTCACGTCTCCCTCTTGAAACCATTGGTTTGTAATCTGTTTAACTCTGTGTTACTTCATCCCCATCCTATTTCTGTTGACAACCATGAAGAATATGAGGTCAGCAGCATTATTGACTCTCGTATGTACAGGGGTCGCATACAGTATTTGGTTCACTGGAGGGGTTACGGTCCAGAGGAGCATTCATGGGTTCCCTCCTCTGATGTTCATGCTCCCGCCCTCCTCCGTGCCTTCCATGCACATTTCCCCAATAAGACTTTTTTCCTCCTGTGGGGTAGGGGTCATTGAGGGGAGGGTACTGTCAGGGTTTCACCCTGCTCTTATTTGTTATTTGCTGCTGGCTGCCATTTTTACTCACCTGTCTCTCTCTTCGCCTGCTGCAGAGTGTATAACGCTGCTCACTACACCTATGCCCCCTCTTATGGCCAAACTGGAGAACATCACCAGTGAGAGACATGTTGCTGTCCCAGAATTATGATGTCATCATTCCCTATTTAAGTGCCTGAGTTCAGTCTGCCTTTGCCCATGCGTTGTCTCAGACTTCTTACTTGCTTTGGCTCCTGACCCGCCTCATTTCACTAACAGCTCTAGCTTTCACTCCTGGCTTGTCATTTGGCTTTTGGACTCTATTATTTTTTGTTATTATTTAATAAAGCTGTGATTATTTTAGCATTTCACATCTGTCTGATTCCTGGTACCCTGACAGGGAGGTTGTTCTATATCAGTGATGGCGAACCTTGGCACTCCAGCTGTTTCAGAACTACATTTCCCAGGATGTTAAACTGGAGTTTCATATCCCTTTAAGTAAAATTGGCCTTAAAGGCACATACCACTCAAAAAAAAAAATCACAATTCATACAGAGCATGCAATTTTAAACAACTTTCCAATTTACTTATATTATCAAACCTGCATCATTCCCTTGGTATTTGTTGTTGAAGAATAAGCAATAAACTACTGGGAGCAATAACAAGACACATATGTGTAACCACCAATCAGCACTGCTGCTCCTAAGTCTACCTAGGTATATTTTTTAACAAAGGATACCAAGAGGCAGAATTAAATTCAATAAAAGTAGGAAATTGGAAAGTTGTTTACATTTGCATGCTCTATTTGAATAATAAAAGTTAAATTTTGACTTTACTGTCCATTTAAAGGGACATGAGAACCAAATATTTTCTTTCATGATTCAGATAGAGTATGTGATTTTTAACAACTTTCCAATTTCTTTCTATTATCTCATTTGTTTGGTACTCTTGGTATCCCTTTGTTAGAAAATAATAGCTTGGTAGCCTCAGGAGCTGTTGATTGATGACTGCACATCTATGCCTCATGTTATTGGCTCACCTAGTGGGTTAACTAGCTCCCAGTAGTGAATTGCTGCTTCTTCAAGAAAGGATACCAAGAGAATAAGGCAAATTAGCTTGAGAAAACTATAGAAAATAAATGTCCAACAATATTTATGAGAGGAAGAACCAAATAATAATACAGTGCTGATAGCAATTTAGTTAATCTTACCAACATATACAGGAAATTCACCAGATCCTCGGATATTCATTAGTTAGAAGTAAATAATAATATTCATTATAGGAACTGCTCAGTGCGCAAGTGGCACCCAAAGCAGCATCAGAGCACTACACCTTATATAAAGTTTTAACACAAAAGTCTTTAATGTGGCAACATAGGTTCTGTTGATGGTAAACTATTGCCACAATTAACAGATATATTGCCTTTGATGTAAAGGTGGTCATTCGCATTTCTTTGTTTTGCTGCTGTGTATAGTGCCCCAGAGCTATTGCTCCACCACACACACCGCTGCAGACAATCACCGTTCTGCCAGTCTAGACATTAACGAAAGTCTATGTTCACTAGTTTTGTTCTGCAAGTTTTCCAGGAGGAGATAAATTTCGTCTCTCCCTCTGTCGCTCCTATGCGTCTGGGTTAGCAGATCTCCATCCTCTTGCTCTATGTGTCCACCACCACAGGTTTCCAGCATAGGCCAACTTCTATTTGTGAAGGATAAAGCTGACTAGAAAGGTATCTATTTTGGTTACTTCCTTGAAAACCAGATCCACACCAGGGCACAGCAATATATGCGCCTTAGCCCTAATGCTAACAGCAATATGCTCAAAAGAGACCCTCAGACTAGTCCAGAATAAGCGAGCCAACACTTGATAGAACCCTTGCTGATGCTCATCCAGAAGTGCAACAGTGTCCTGTATCCCCACACTGAAAGTCCACTTCATGTTGACTAGGGAAATTATCAGTAGTGTGAGGTGTTGGCAAATTAAAGGGACAGTATACACACATTTTCATGTTTCTTCATTCAATAGACACTACTATAAAGAAGAATAAGCACAGATACTGATCTAAAAATCCAGTATAAAACCTTTTAAAAATTTACTTAGAAGCTCCCAGTTTAGCATTGTTGATGAGGTTAGGCTGGGACACCCAGTGAAAAGGTCTGAAAAAAACAGGAACAACGGACACCCCTCCATGAATTTCTTTCATAGTGGGGAGGGTTCACAATCTGTTACGTATGGGATATACAGTCATACCAGGGGGAGGCGAAGTTTCCCAAAAGCCTATAAAACCCCTCCCACCTCACTCATACCTTATTTTGACGTATACCCAAGTGGTGAGGTGTTTAGAAGGAGTAAAAGCCAAAATTAGGAGCAGGGAAAAAAGAAGTGCTTAAACAAAAAGCAACCCCAAACAGGTGAGGGGCTTGTTGTCTATCACCACCATAAAATAAATGAATTTATCAGGTAAGATATAAATGATGTTTTCTTTCATATAGGTGGCAAGAGTCCACGACCTGTTACGTATGGGATATAATACCCAAGATGTGGAAGTCCACGAGTAATAAAGGGAGGGATAAAATAAATACAGCTTTTTTCACTGACAAATTAAATCCATAATCCAAAAATAAAGTCTTTTATGACAAAACTTAATATATAGGCACAATTATCAAACAGACAACTGCCTGAAGGACCTTTGTACAAAAGGCTGCTTCTGACAAAGCAAAAACATAATTTATGTAAGAACTTACCTGATAAATTCATTTCTTTCATATTAGCAAGAGTCCATGAGCTAGTGACGTATGGGATATACATTCCTACCAGGAGGGGCAAAGTTTCCCAAACCTCAAAATGCCTACAAATACACCCCTCACCACACCCACAAATCAGTTTAACGAATAGCCAAGAAGTGGGGTGATAAGAAAAAAGTGCGAAAGCATAAAAAATAAGGAATTGGAATAATTGTGCTTTATACAAAAAAATCATAACCACCACAAAAAGGGCGGGCCTCATGGACTCTTGCTAATATGAAAGAAATGAATTTATCAGGTAAGTTCTTACATAAATTATGTTTTCTTTCATGTAATTAGCAAGAGTCCATGAGCTAGTGACGTATGGGATAATGACTACCCAAGATGTGGATCTTTCCACGCAAGAGTCACTAGAGAGGGAGGGATAAAATAAAGACAGCCAATTCCGCTGAAAAATAATCCACACCCAAAATAAAGTTTAAATTTTATAATGAAAAAAAACCTGAAATTATAAGCAGAAGATTCAAACTGAAACAGCTGCCTGAAGTACTTTTCTACCAAAAACAGCTTCAGAAGAAGAAAACACATCAAAATGGTAGAATTTAGTAAAAGTATGCAAAGAAGACCAAGTTGCTGCTTTGCAAATCTGATCAACCGAAGCTTCATTCCTAAATGCCCAGGAAGTAGAAACTGACCTAGTAGAATGAGCTGTAATCCTTTGAGGCGGAGTTTTACCCGACTCGACATAAGCATGATGAATTAAAGATTTCAACCAAGATGTCAAAGAAATGGCAGAGGCCTTCTGACCTTTCCTAGAACTGGAAAAGATAACAAATAGACTAGAAGTCTTTCGGAAATTCTTAGTAGCTTCAACATAATATTTCAAAGCTCTAACTACATCCAAAGAATGCAATGATTTCTCCTTAGAATTCTTAGGATTAGGACATAATGAAGGAACCACAATTTCTCTACTAATGTTGTTGGAATTCACAACCTTAGGTAAAAATTTAAAAGAAGTTCGCAACACCGCCTTATCCTGGTGAAAAATCAGAAAAGGAGACTCACAAGAAAGAGCAGATAATTCAGAAACTCTTCTGGCAGAAGAGATGGACAAAAGGAACAAAACTTTCCAAGAAAGTAATTTAATGTCCAATGAATGCATAGGTTCAAACGGAGGAGCTTGAAGAGCCCCCAGAACCAAATTCAAACTCCAAGGAGGAGAAATTGACTTAATGACAGGTTTTATACGAACCAAAGCTTGAACAAAACAATGAATATCAGGAAGATTAGCAATCTTTCTGTGAAAAAGAACAGAAAGAGCAGAGATGTGTCCTTTCAAGGAACTTGCAGACAAACCTTTATCCAAACCATCCTGAAGAAACTGTAAAATTCTCGGAATTCTAAAAGAATGCCAGGAAAAATGATGAGAAAGACACCAAGAAATATGTCTTCCAGACTCTATAATATATCTCCCTAGATACAGATTTACGAGCCTGTAACATAGTATTAATCACAAAGTCAGAGAAACCTCTTTGACTAAGAATCAAGCGTTCAATCTCCATACCTTTAAATTTAAGGATTTGAGATCCTGATGGAAAAAAGGACCTTGCGACAGAATGTCTGGTCTTAACGGAAGAGTCCACGGTAGGCAAGAGGCCATCCGGACAAGATCCGCATACCAAAACCTGTGAGGCCATGCTGGAGCTACCAGCAGAACAAACGAGCATTCCTTCAGAATCTTGGAGATTACTCTTGGAAGAAGAACTAGAGGCGGAAAGATATAGGCAGGATGATACTTCCAAGGAAGTGACAATGCATCCACTGCTTCCACTTGAGGATCCCTGGATCTGGACAGATACCTGGGAAGTTTCTTGTTTAGATGAGAGGCCATCAGATCTATTTCTGGAAGTCCCCACATTTGAACAATCTGAAGAAATACCTCTGGGTGAAGAGACCATTCACCCGGATGTAACGTTTGGCGACTGAGATAATCCGCTTCCCAATTGTCTATACCTGGGATATGAACCGCAGAAACTAGACAGGGGCTGGATTCCGCCCATACCAGAATTCGAGATACTTCTTTCATAGCCAGAGGACTGTAAGTCCCTCCTTGATGATTGATGTTTGCCACAGTTGTGACATTGTCTGTCTGAAAACAAATGAACGATTATCTCTTTAGAAGAGGCCAAGACTGAAGAGCTCTGAAAATTGCACGGAGTTCCAAAATATTGATCGGTAATCTCACCTCCTGAGATTCCCAAACCCCTTGTGCTATCAGAGACCCCCACACAGCTCCTCAACCTGTAAGACTTGCATCTGTTGAAATTACAGTCCAGGTCAGAAGAACAAAAGAAGCCCCCTAAACTAAACGATGGTGATCTGTCCACCACGTCAGAGAGTGTCGTACAATCGGTTTTAAAGATATTACTTGAGATATCTTTGTGTAATCCCTGCACCACTGGTTCAGCATACAGAGCTGAAGAGGTCGCATGTGAAAACGAGCAAAGGGGATCGCGTCCGATGCAGCAGTCATAAGACCTAGAATTTCCATGCATAAGGCTACCGAAGGGAATGATTGTGACTGAAGGTTTTGACAAGCTGAGATCAATTTTAGACATCTCTTGTCTGTCAAAGATAGAGTCATGGACACTGAATCTATCTGGAAACCTAAAAAGGTTACCCTTGTCTGAGGAATCAATGAACTTTTTGGTAAATTGATCCTTCAACCATGATCTTGAAGAAACAACACAAGTCGATTCGTATGAGATTCTGCTAAATGTGAAGACTGAGCAAGTACCAAGATATCGTCCAAATAAGGAAATACCACAATACCCTGTTCTCTGATTACAGACAGAAGGGCAACGAGAACCTTTGTAAAAATTCTTGGAGCTGTTGCTAGGCCAAACGGCAGAGCCACAAACTGGTAATGCTTGTCTAGGAAAGAGAATCTCAGAAACTGAAAGTGATCAGGATGAATCGGAATATGCAGATATGCATCCTGTAAATCTATTGTAGACATATAATGCCCTTGCTGAACAAAAGGCAGGATAGTCCTTACAGTTACCATTTTGAATGTTGGTATCCTTACATAACGATTCAATATTTTTAGATCCAGAACTGGTCTGAAGGAATTCTCCTTCTTTGGTACAATGAAGAGATTTGAATAAAACCCCAGCCCCTGTTCCAGAACTGGAACTGGCATAATTACTCCAGCCAACTCTAGATCTGAAACACATTTCAGAAATGCTTGAGCCTTCGCTGGGTTTACTGGGACACGGGAAAGAAAAAATCTCTTTGCAGGAGGCCTTATCTTGAAGCCAATTCTGTACCCTTCTGAAACAATGTTCTGAATCCAAAGATTGTGAACGGAATTGATCCAAATTTCTTTGAAAAAACATAATCTGCCCCCTACCAGCTGAGCTGGAATGAGGGCCGCACCTTCATGTGGACTTAGGAGCTGGCTTTGATTTTCCAAAAGGCTTGGATTTATTCCAGACTGGAGATGGTTTCCAAACTGATACCGCTCCTGAGGATGAAGGATCAGGCTTTTGTTCCATGTTGTGACGAAAGGAACGAAAACGATTATTAGACCTAAATTTACCTTTAGATTTTTTATCCTGTGGTAAAAAAGTTCCTTTCCCTCCAGTAACAGTTGAGATAATAGAATCAAACTGAGAACCAAATAATTTATTACCCTGGAAAGAAAGGGAAAGCAGAGTAGACTTAGAAGACATATCAGCATTCCAATTTTTAAGCCATAAAGCTCTTCTAGCTAATATAGCTAGAGACATATACCTGACATCAACTCTAATGATATCAAAGATGGCATCACAAATAAAATTATTAGCATGTTGAATAATAATAATGCTATGAGAATTATGATCTGTTACTTGTTGCGCTAAAGCTTCTAACCAAAAAGTTGAAGCTGCAGCAACATCCGCTAAAGATATAGCAGGTCTAAGAAGATTACATGAACACAAGTAAGCTTAGCAAGAGTAGAGACAGCCCCATCAACCTTAGGGATTTTGTCCCAAAACTCTAATCTGTCAGATGGCACAGGATATAATTGCTTAAAACGTTTAGAAGGAGTAAATGAATTACCCAAATTATTCCATTCCCTGGAAATTACTTCAGAAATAGCACCAGGGACAGGAAAAACTTCTGGAATAACTACAGGATATTTAAAAACCTTATCTAAACGTTTAGATTTAGTATCAAGAGGACCAGAATCCTCAATTTCTAATGCAATTAGGACTTCTTTAAGTAAAGAACGAATAAATTCCATTTTAAATAAATATGAAGATTTATCAGCATCAACCACTGAGACAGAATCTTCTGAACCAGAAGAACCATTATCAGAATCAGAATGATGATGTTCATTTAAAAATTCATCTGAAAAATGAGAAGTTTTAAAAGACTTTTTACGTTTACTAGAAGGAGGAATAACAGACATAGCCTTCTTAATGGATTTAGAAACAAAATCTCTTATGTTATCAGGAACACTCTGAGTATTAGATGTTGACGGAACAGCAACAGGTAATGTAACAGTACTAAAGGAAATATTATCTGCATTAACAAGTTTGTCATGACAATCAGTACAAACAACAGCTGGAGGAACAGATACCATAAGTTTACAGCAGATACACTTAGCTTTGGTAGCTCCAGCACCAGGCAGCGATTTTCCAGAAGTATCTTCTGACTCAGTTTCAACGTGGGACATCTTGCAATATGTAATAGAAAAAACAACATATAAAGCAAAATTGATCAAATTCCTTAAATGACAGTTTCAGGAATGGGAAAAAATGCCAGTGAACAAGCTTCTAGCAACCAGAAGCAATAAATAATGAGACTTAAATAATGTGGAGACAATAGTGACGCCCATATTTTTTTAGCGCCAAAAAAGATGCCCACATTATTTGGCGCCTAAATGCTTTTGGCGCCAAAAATGACGCCACATCCGGAACGCCGACACTTTTGGCGCAAAAGAACGTAAAAAATGACGCAACTTCCGGCGACACGTATGACGCCGGAAACAGAAAAAAAATTTTGCTCCAAAAAAGTCCGCGCCAAGAATGACGCAATAAAATGAAGCATTTTCAGCCCCCGCGAGCCTAACAGCCCACAGGGAAAAGTCAAATTTTAAGGTAAGAAAAAATTGATTTATTCATATGCATTATCCCAAATATGAAACTGACTGTCTGAAATAAGGAATGTTGAACATCCTGAGTCAAGGCAAATAAATGTTTGAATACATATATTTAGAACTTTATAAAAAAGTGCCCAACCATAGCTTAGAGTGTCACAGAAAATAAGACTTACTTACCCCAGGACACTCATCTACATGTTGTAGAAAGCCAAACCAGTACTGAAACGAAAATCAGCAGAGGTAATGGTATATATATATATATATATATATATAAGAGTATATCGTCGATCTGAAAAGGGAGGTAAGAGATGAATCTCTACGACCGATAACAGAGAACCTATGAAATAGACCCCGTAGAAGGAGATCATTGAATTCAAATAGGCAATACTCTCCTCACATCCCTCTGACATTCACTGCACGCTGAGAGGAAAACCGGGCTCCAACCTGCTGCGGAGCGCATATCAACGTAGAATCTAGCACAAACTTACTTCACCACCTCCATAGGAGGCAAAGTTTGTAAAACTGATTTGTGGGTGTGGTGAGGGGTGTATTTGTAGGCATTTTGAGGTTTGGGAAACTTTGCCCCTCCTGGTAGGAATGTATATCCCATACGTCACTAGCTCATGGACTCTTGCTAATTACATGAAAGAAACTACAATATGGTACAATTTAGAAAAGGTATGCCGCTTTGCAAATTTAATCAACTGAAGCCTTATTCTTGTGGCAACCTATCTAGAAGAATAAGCTGTAATTCTCTGTGGCGGAGACTGACCTGCCTCCAAATAAGCTTTGGGAATCAAAAGTTTCAACCAAGAAGTAAAGACATAGCAGAGACCTCCTGGCCTTTCTTAGGACCAGAAAAAAAGAACAAACAGACTAGAAGTCTGAAAAGCTTAGTAGCATCAACGTATTTCAATGCAATAACAACGTCCAAAGAATGTAAAGATTTTTCAGTAGCATTTTTTGGATTAGGACACAATGAGGAATCAGTTTCCCTATTATTGTTGTGTGAGAAAATAACTTTAGGTAAAAATTGAAATGTGGTCCGCAAAACAGCTTTATCTTGATGGAAAATCAGATAAGGAGACTCACAAGAGAGAGCAGACAATTCTGAAACTCTTCTAGCAGAGCAGATAGCCAAAAGAATCAACACTTTCCTGTAAAAGGAGGAGCCTGCAAAACTTTTAATACTAGATTAAGACTCCAAGAAGGAGAAATTGAACTAATAACAGGTTTAATCCTTATTTAAGCCTGAACAAAACAATAAACATCATGAAGGATAGCAATCTTCCTTTGAAATAATACAGAAAGGGCAGAGATTTGTCCTTTCAAAGAACTAGCAGATAAACCTTTATCTAAACCATTCTGTAAAACTGAAGAATCCTATGAATTCTAAAAGAATGCCAGGAGTAATCATGGGTAGGTACACTACAAAATATAAGTTTTACAAACTTTGTGATTGATTTCCCTAGAAATGGGCTTGCGGGCCTGAATCATAGTGTTTATCAGAGTCAGAGAATCCTCTATGACTGAGAACTAAGCGTTCAATTTCCATGCCATTAAGTTGAGAGACTTTAGATCTGGATGGGAGAAGGGATCTTGAGACAGAAAGTCTGGCCTTAGAAAAGGCCACGACGGGCAACTGGACATTTGGACCAGATCCGCATACCAAATCCTGTGAGTTCATGCTGGGGCTATCAGGATAACAAATGATTGTTCAAATTCTATTTTGGAAATCACTCTGGAGAGCAGGACCAGAGGGGTGAATATATAAGCAGGCTGGAAAGAGCAGGGTCCTGCTAGAGCATCCTATACATCTGCCTGAGGACCCCTGGACCTCGTAAGGTAACTGGAAAGTTTGTTGTTTAAACAAGAGGCCATCAGATCTGTCTCTGGTAAGCCCCAGTGTTTTACAATCAGAGAGAACACATTTTGGTGGAGAGACCACTCTCCTGGATGTAGGAACTGATGACTTAGGTAGTCTGCCTGCCTCCCAGTTGTCTACATCTGGGATGTGAATCACAGTTATGAGGCAGGAATTGGTTTCTGCCCAAGAAAAGATTTGAGATACTTATATCATGGTAAGGGAACTTCAAGTTCCCGCTTGATGATTCACATAAGCTACTGCCATAACATTGTCTGAAAACGGAGATAAGGCTCACTTTTCAATAGGGGCCAAGCCCGAAGGGCCCTAAAGAGAGCACGGAGTAACCATGCCTCCCGAGGATTCCAAACCCCTTGTGCTGCCAGGGACCCCAGACAGCTCCCCAACCTGAAAGACTTTGGTGATCACTATTCAGGTAGGACCAGCAAAAGAAGCCCCCTGAATAACAGACGAGTGATTCAGCCACCAAGTTAGAGATTGGTGCTGGGATATTCCAGTATAATCCTTGCGCCATTGGCACAGCATACAAAGCTTAAGAGGTTTCATATTAAATCAAGCAAATGGAATTGGATCCGAAGCTGCAATCATGAGGTCTAGCACTTCCATACACAGAGCCACTGAAGGGAATGAGAGAGACTGAAGGTTCAGACAAGTTGATATCAATTGTGTGTGTCTCTTTTCTGTAAGAGAAATAGTCATGGAAACTGAATCTATATGGAAACCTAAAAAGGTGACCTTTGTCTGAGGAATAAAGGAAATTTTGATTAAATTGATCCTCCAACCATGTCTTTGAAGAAACAACAATTGTTTTGTGTGAGATTCTGCTAAATAAGATTTAGCTAGTACCAAGATATCGTCCAGGTAAGGAAATACTGCAATACCCTGAGATCTGATTACAGATAAAAGGGCACTGATAACCTTGGTAAATATTCTTGGAGCTGTAGCTAGACCAAACGGAAGAGCAACAAACTGATAATGCTTTTCCAGAAAAGAAAACCTCAGAAACTGGTAATGTTCTGGGTCAATTGGGATGTGAAGGTAAGCATCCTGTAAATCTTTTGTGGACATAAAGTAACCTTGTTGAACAAAAAGGCAGAATAGTCCTTATAGTTTCCATTTGAAAGGTAGAATTCTTACAAATTTGTTTAGAGTTTTCAGATCCAGAGCTTTCCTTCTTTGGTACAATGAAGAGATTTGAATAAAATCCCATCCCCTGTTCCTTCATAGGAACTGGAACAATTACTCCCATATTTTCCAGATCTGAGACAGATTGTAGAAAATCCTGAGCTTTAATATGATATTTTGGAATATGGGTGAGAAAAAAACCTTCCTGTAGGAGGTCTTATTCTGAATCCAATTTGATATCCCTGAGAAATAATGTTTGTTTTGAATACAGGGTTTAGGACAGCTTGCAACCAAGCTTTTTGAAAAAGTTTTAATTCCCTGGGGGCCGTACCTTCATGAGGTCTTAGAGACTGGATTAGGTTTCTTATTCTGTTTGGATTTATTCCAATTTGAAGTGGGACTTCAGACTGAATCAGAGAGTTTAAAGGGACATTCCGGTCAAAATTTAAATGCACATAGATTATTTACATCTTTGAATAGAAACATATTTGCAATATACATGTATTGGCAAAAATGCTTCTAGTAAAAGTTATCACTGTTTTAAGGTTAACATTTGTCTCTGCACGTGCATGTGAAGCATAGCTAGATACTCTCAGTGCACCTACATTTTAAATATTGCAGCTGCTCAGATAATCAGTGGGGCTTTTATCAGGTCAGTAATTAACAAATTGAGTCAATATATGGTACATGTACATTAGGCTCTCTGAGCAATTGCTGTGTTTAAAATGCTGGTGCATGGTGCATACTTAAATACTCTTTTGAAACAGCTGTAGCTTTTATTAGAATCATTTTTGCTAATACATGTATATTACAAAAATGTTTCTGTTCAATACCGAAATGCATCCATGTGGTTTCCAATTTTGTCTGGAATATCCCTTTAAGGAGAGAGAGTTTCTGAAAAAAGGAACGAAAATGATTGGGAGCTTTAAATTTCCCTTTTAACTGAGAAAGAAAAGCTCCTTTACCTCCAGTAATAGTAATAGTAGAAATAATAGAATCCAGTTGAGATCCAAACAATATATTTCCTGGGAAAGAAAGGGATAGTAATCTAGTTTTAGATACCACGTCAGCATTCCAGGGTTTAAAGTCATAAAGCTGTTCTGGAGAGAATAGCTAAAGACATTTTTTATGTTAATTTTCGTAATATCAAATAATGCACTGCAAATAAAATTATTTGCATTTGGACGTTAATTCAAGAGATTAGAATATTCAGGGCCAGTGGACAATTGCTGTGCTAGACTGGATAACCAGCAAGTAAAAGCAGCAGCAATGTCAGCAAGAGATATAGCTGGTTTAAGAATATAGCCAGTATGTAAATATGCCCTTCTTAGATAAGATTCAAGTTTTTTTTATCTAACGGTCTTTAAAAGAAGTACTGTCTTCTAGAGGAATAGTAGTGCGTTTAGCCAGAGTGACAGTGGCCTCATCAACTTAGGGAACAGTTTCCCATTACTCTAAGTTAGTAGCAGGAAGAGGATATACGCCTAGATTTAGAGTTCTGTGTTAGCCGTCCAAACTAGCGTTAGGGGGTCCTAACGCTGGTTTTTACCGCCCCCCTGGTATTTAGAGTCAGTCATGAAAGGGTCTAACGCTCACTTTCCAGCCGCAACTTTTCCATACCGCAGATCCCCCTATGCTAATTGCGTATCCTATCTTTTCAATGGGATCTTTCTAATGCTGGTATTTAGAGTCTTGGTTGAAGTGAGCGTTAGAAATCTAACGACAAGACTCCAGCCGCAGAGAAAAGCCAGGAGTTAAGAGCTTTCTGGGCTAACGCCGGTTCATAAAGCTCTTAACTACTGTGCTCTAAACTGTGCCATAAACTACCTATGTACCCCTAAACCGAGGCCCCCCCACATCATCGCCGCCACTCTATTAATGTTTTTTAACCCCTAATCTGCCGACCGCACACCGCCGCCACCTACATTATCCCAATGTACCCCTAATCTGCTGCCCCTAACATCGCCGACCCCATCATAATATTTATTAACCCCTAATCTGCCCCCCCCCCCAACGTCGCCACTACCTACCTACAATTATTAACCCCTAATCTGCCGACCGGACCTCACCGCTACTATAATAAAGTTATTAACTCCTAATCCGCCTTACTCCCGCCTCAAAAACCCTATAATAAATAGTATTAA
Organism: Bombina bombina; assembly: GCF_027579735.1. Taxonomy (NCBI): domain Eukaryota; kingdom Metazoa; phylum Chordata; class Amphibia; order Anura; family Bombinatoridae; genus Bombina; species Bombina bombina. The sequence continues at coordinate 124,245,979 of NC_069506.1, forward strand.
CCCCTAATCTGCCCTCCCTAACATCGCCAACACCTAACTTCAAGTATTAACCCCTAATCTGCCGACCGGACCTCGCTGCTACTCTAATAAATGTATTAACCCCTAAAGCTAAGTCTAACTCTAACCCTAACACCCCCCTAAATTAAATATAATTTAAATCTAATGAAATAAAATAATTCTTATTAAATAAATTAATCCTATTTAAAGCTAAATACTTACCTGTAAAATAAACCCTAATATAGCTACAATATAAATAATAATTATATTGTAGCTATTTTAGGATTAATATTTATTTTACAGGCAACTTTGTATTTATTTTAACCAGGTACAATAGCTATTAAATAGTTAATAACTATTTAATAGCTACCTAGATAAAATAATTACAAAATTACCTGTAAAATAAATCCTAACCTAAGTTACAATTAAACCTAACACTACACTATCTATCTATCAATAAATAAATTAAATAAACTATCTACAATTATTTACAATTATATCAACTAAACTAAATTACAAAAAACAAACAAACACTAAATTACAAAAAAAAACAAACACTAAATTACAAAAAATAAAAAAAGATTACAAGAATTTTAAACTAATTACACCTACTCTAAGCCCCCTAAAAAAATAACAAAGCCCCCCAAAATAAAAAAAAATGCCCTACCCTATTCTAAAACAAAAATTGTAAAGCTCTTTTACCTTACCAGCCCTTAAAAGGGCCTTTTGCGGGGCATGCCCCAAAGAATTCTGCTCTTTTGCCTGTAAAAATAAACATACAATACCCCCACCAACATTACAACCCACCACCCACATACCCCTAATCTAACCCAAACCCCCCTTAAATAAACCTAACACTAAGCCCCTGAAGATCTTCCTACCTTGTCTTCACCACGCCGGGTATCACCGATCCATCCAGAAGAGGGTCCGAAGTCTTCCTCCTATCCGGCAAGAAGAGCTCCTCCAGAGGGTCCAAAGTCTTCATCCTATCCGGGCAGAAGAGGACATCCGGACCGGCAGACATCTTCATCCAAGCGGCATCTTCTATCTTCTTCCATCCGGCGCGGAGCGGGACCATCTTCAAGCAGCCGACACGGAGCCATCCTTCTTCACCGACGGACTAACGACGAATGAAGGTTCCTTTAAGGGACGTCATCCAAGATGGCGTCCCTCAAATTCCGATTGGCTTATAGGATTCTATCAGCCAATCGGAATTAAGTTAGGAAAAATCTGATTGGCTGATTGAATCAGCCAATCAGATTCAAGTTCAATCCAATTGGCTGATTGGATCAGCCAATCAGATTGAGCTCGCATTCTATTGGCTGTTCCGATCAGCCAATAGAATGCAAGCTCAATCTGATTGGCTGATTGGATCAGCCAATCGGATTGAACTTGAATCTGATTGGCTGATTCCATCAGCCAATCAGAATTTTCCTATCTTAATTCTGATTGGCTGATAGAATCCTATCAGCCAATCGGAATTCGAGGGACGCCATCTTGGATGACGTCATTTAAAGGAACCTTCATTCGGACTTAGGACGTCGGAAGAAGAGGATGGATCCGCGCCGGAGGTCTTGATGATGGAGCCGCTCGTCGATGGATGGAAGAAGATAGAAGATGCCGCTTGGATGAAGATGTTTGCCGGTCCGGATCTCCTCTTCTGCCCGGATAGGATGAAGACTTCTGTGAAATAAATGTGATAATAAAAAAAAAAATGAAGATTAACAAAAGTGTACTAAATACTCATAAAAAGTTCTTTATAAGGATATGTGTGTAATTTTCGAAATCTTCGATCTTCTATTTTCCTTTGATCCTCATATAGAAAGAGAGAAAGAAATGCCACATAGCGTGATTCTGTGATTATTCAAGATGCAGAATGCGTGTTTACAAATGCTTACTCACATGAGATGGAGCTATAGCCTAGCTCAGGTTTATGCGCACACCCGGTATTATACTGTTGGGTAAACAGTTGCTTGAGCCGGATTTAGGTAAAAAGATTTATTTAAAATACAAATGTAAAAAGCGTCACAAGGGCTGCAAGAAGCACCAAATATACATAGGGTTGGCAATACAATTAAGTAGTTGCTCGCATTGAGCTTATACACAGTACTAGAAACTTAGGTCAGGAGTGCAGAAACTTAACCACACAACCTTTCCATTCAGAGTCCAGCATATGTTGCTCTCCTTACTGGTGTGCAGAATCTTGGAAAGACGCCAAGGGTAAGAAACAATGTATCCGACGTACGTTTCGCAAAGGAGCTTTTTCAAGGAATGGTGTGCGCATGTCTGAAAGTCTTATTTAAGTGTTTCTGATTTATTGAGCCGGATATCCGGTATTGAGTCCTCCATTTTGGAAGTGGGCATATTTCTGATTATCCCTTCTTATCCCGCCGTTACTTGTGCACAGGAATCATAATTATTATTTCTATATATATGAGTTAAGGGCAATGGTGATTTTATCTCAATTAGCATTTATAAACATCCTAACTCTAAGACAATTCTCGCTAGCAGGTCTAATACATAGCGTATCATTCTATGACATTTGGAATTCTTGTGTGACATATCGGTTTAGATCACATTATTCATCACTTGTGCTCTCATACTATTTATTCATAACAAGGATATACATGTTTGAACTAAACATCACAACAAATTTGTCTTTAAAACATATCTACATAGTATCTATAGTTTCCCACAACTAGTCTTATTTGGTAACTTTCTCAGGCTATATGAAGCAGTGTGTTCTTTTCAATCAGACAGAGTTTTATCAGAATATCGATAATTGTTATATTATCTGATTTCACTATAAAGATATAAAATGCTGGGGGAGTTTTCTGATAATAAGGACTGAGTTATATTTTTATTTTTATAAGAAGTGATGTAACTCAAAATCCTTATTAAGGCCGTTCGGTATGAAACTATCCATAATGTGGATCCATTTCATCTCAAGCCGACCTAATTGATTTTGTACATCACCTCCTTTCCAGCTATATTCTACCTTCCTAATACCAAGGAAGTCAAGATCTTCTATTCTCCTATTGTGTATTCTATCGAAATGTGCTGATAATGAGTGTTTTTGGAGGCCTTTTTCTATGTTGTAAATATGTTCATTTAGTCTGACTTTCAGAAGCCTAGAGGTGCGACCAATGTAAATTAAATTGCACGAGCATCTTAGTAGATATATTACGTTCTTACTGTTACATGTAATGAACTGATTAATATCATAAGTTTTATTGCCATCAACAGAATGAAATATGTTACAAACTCTTGGTCCCTTTTTCATTTTCTTGCAAGCATTACAGAACTGACACCTTCTGAAGCCTGTTTGTGGAGACGATAACCAGTTAACATTCGGGTTTATTCTTTCCACTTTTGTAATATTATGTGAAAGTTGTAATTTTAAATTAGGTACCTTTTTAAAGATTATATTTGGTTTATCCTCTATAATTTCTGACATACTAGGGTCTCTAAAGAGAATACCCCAATGTTTTTGTATAATGTCTCTGACTTCTTTACTCTGAGTACTATGTTGTAGAATGAGTCTACTTGCTGTTTTTGTGTTGTTTAATGCCGATGTCTCTTTATCTCTTTGTTTATAATGTAATAATTCTTTCCTATCTAGTTTAGCAACTTCCTCTATTTTTTCCTCTAAGAAGGCTTTAGGATAGTTTTTTTCTTTAAATCTATCTTTTAACACTTTCGCTTGAGTCTGAAATACAGTTTCGTCTTTACAGTTGCGTCTCAGACGAACGAATTGCCCCTTTGGTATATTCCTTAACCAATGTTTCTGATGACAGCTGTCAAGACTGATATAATTATTCACATCGATACTTTTAAAAAAATTTTTTGTTTTCAGTGTATTGTCCTCTATGTAGATTTCTAAATCGAGGAACTCTACCTTAGTTTTACTATGGGTCCATGTTAATACTATGTTGAACTCATTGTTTGCCAGATGTTGTTTAAATTCGTCCAACTGACCTACTGTTCCTGACTTCTGCCCGATGATGGAATTCTTCAGCCGCCGCTTGGATCAAGACTTCAGCCGGAGGATGGACGTCACTCTTCAGCCCCCGCTTGGGCTTGGATCAAGACATCGGAGCCTGGACGGATCGCTGATACCCGGTGTGGTGAAGATAAGGTAGGGAGATCTTCAGGGGCTTAGTGTTAGGTTTATTTAAGGGGGGTTTGGGTTAGATTAGGGGTATGTGGGTGGTGGGTTGTAATGTTGGTGGGGGGGTATTGTATGTTTTTTTTTTCCAGGCAAAAGAGCTGAATTCTTTGGGGCATGCCCCGCAAAAGGCCCTTTTAAGGGCTGGTAAGGTAAAAGAGCTTTTCTATTTTAATTTTAGAATAGGGTAGGGCATTTTTTTATTTTGGGGGGCTTTGTTATTTTATTAGGGGGCTTAGAGTAGGTGTAATTAGTTTAAAATTGTTTGTTTGTAAATATTTTTTTATTTTTTGTAACTTAGTTCTTTTTTATTTTTTGTACTTTAGTTAGTTTATTTAATTGTATTTATTTGTAGGTATTGTATTTAATTAATTTATTGATAGTGTAGTGTTAGGTTTAATTGTAGATAATTGTAAGTATTTTATTTAATTAATTTATTGATAGTGTAGTGTTAGGTTTAATTGTAACTTAGGTTAGGATTTATTTTACAGGTAATTTTGTAATTATTTTAACTAGGTAGCTATTAAATAGTAAATAACTATTTAATAGCTATTGTACCTGGTTAAAATAAATACAAAGTTGCCTGTAAAATAAATATAAATCCTAAAATAGCTACAATATAATTATTCGTTATATTGTAGCTATATTAGGATTTATTTTACAGGTAAGTATTTAGCTTTAAATAGGAATAATTTATTTAATAAGAGTTAATTTATTTCGTTAGATTTAAATTATATTTAACTTAGGGGGGTGTTAGTGTTAAGGTTAGACTTAGCTTTAGGGGTTAATAAATTTATTAAAGTAGCGGTGAGGTCCGGTCGGCATATTAGGGGTTAATACTTGAAGTTAGGTGTCGGCGATGTTAGGGAGGGCAGATTAGGGATTAATACTATTTATTATAGGTTTATTGAGGCAGGAGTGAGGCGGATTAGGGGTTAATACATTTATTATAGTAGCAGTGAGGTCCGGTCGGCAGATTAGGGGTTAATAATTGTAGGTAGGTGGTGGCGACGTTGGGGGCGGCAGATTAGGGGTTAATAAATATAATATAGGGGTTGGCGGTGTTAGGGGCAGCAGATTAGGGGTTCATAAGGATAACGTAGGTGGCGGCGGTGTGCGGTCGGCAGATTAGGGGTTAAAAATTTTTAATAGAGTGGCGGCGATGTGCGGGGACCTCGGTTTAGGGGTACATAGGTAGTGTATGGGTGTTAGTGTACTTTAGAGCACAGTAGTTAAGAGCTTTATGAACCAGAGTTAGCGCAGAAAGCTCTTAACTCCTGGATTTTTTTCTGCGGCTGGAGTTTTGTCGTTAGATTTCTAACGCTCACTTCAGCCAAGACTCTAAATACCGGCGTTAGAAAGATCCCTTTGAAAAGATAGGATACGCAAATGGCATAGGGGGATCTGCGGTATGGAAAAGTCGCGGCTTCAAAGTGAGCGTTAGACCCTTACCTACAAAACTCTAAATACAAGCGGTAGCCCAAAACCAGCGTTAGGAGCCTCTAACGCTGGTTTTGACGGCTAACGCAGAACTCTAAATCTAGGCGTAAGTAAGTAAGTATGTCAGTTATTTCTTGTTTTTGTTGTTAATATTTCATGGTTGACCAGAGAGATGTTTTCCTGTAAACAGGTTTAGTTCAATGCAACAATGTTTATGTAGGGGCAGATAAAACTGGGACATAGACAGATGATTAGAAGGCAAAGTATAAATTGAAATCACTCTTTACTATTTCTGGTGATGCTTAACCTGCTGATTAAAATGATGTTTACCTGCAAACAGGTTTTGTTAGATCTAGCTTGAGACCCAGTGGATCTTCCATTTCCTAGGCTCAGTCAAACCGCAGTTGCCCTCCTGTGAGTTACCACAGGCCTACCATTTTAACAGAAGATTAGTGTGATACACTCAGATATACGCAATTCCCAGAGCTCACAATAGACCAAGCTATCACTTTATAAGAAATACTAGCAGGTATCAGCAGCCTTGGGGGGAGTGAGTGTATCCCCACACACTAGATAGCTAACACTAACTAAACAACACTGCACCCAGGACCCTCGCCCGCCCTTGGGCTACACCTTACTGCAATGAACATAGACAGCAATAACACTCTCAGAGAGATGCCTGGCATGGTAGGATCTTAGGGATGCTAGCTACGGATCTAGACCTCTCTGGAAGGTTTCATTGGCCTAGATAATCCTGAAAGAAGAGCCATTTCCTGTAGACTAGACCAGATTACACTGAGATATCCACTAAAGACAGTCGACAACTGTTATATAAAAGTTACATTGATGTTGTTCTACCTTTTATTTCTGTGTTCTACCTTTTCCCTGTTTGGGTCACATAGCCCTACCTGCTGACTACTGTATTGTGTATATATTGTAAAAGTATGCTATATCATTGTACTACTGGACTGGCGGGGAGCAAGGCTCTTCTCTGCTACACCCCCCCCCCCCCAATAATTTAGTCATGTTCCTCTAGGTATTACCCTGACGGAACACTCATTGCAAAAACATAATTTATGTAAGAATTTACCTAATAAATTCATTTCTTTCATATTGGCAATGTGGAACAGATTTGCAAGGCTGCAACTTGGTCATCTTTGCATACTTTTTCTAAATTCTATAAGTTTGATACTTTTGCCTCGGCTGAGGCTTCTTTTGGGAGAAAGGTTTTTCAAGCAGTGGTGCCTTCTGTTTAGGTTACCTGTCTTGTCCCTTCCTTATCATCTGTCTCCTCTAGCTTGGGTATTGATTCCCAACAGTAATTGATGATGATCCGTGGACTCACTGTGTCATTAGAAAGAAAATGAAATTCATGCTTACCTGATAAATTTCTTTCTTTCTTGACACGGTGAGTCTACGGCCCGCCCTGTATTTTTCAGACAGGTTTTTTTATATAAACCTCAGGCAGCTCTGCACCTTGTGTTATTTCCTTTCTCTCCTTTTCCTTCGGTCGAATGGCTGGGGTTTGTGGGAAGGGAAGTGATACTTATTAGCTTTGCTGTGGTGCTCTTTGCCTTGGTGCTCTTTGCCTCCTCCTGCTGGCCAGGAGTGATATTCCCAACAGTAATTGATGGTCATCCGTGGACTCACCGTGTCAAGAAAGAAAGAAATTTATCAGGTAAACATAAATTTCGTTTTTCAAGAGCAATTGCAACATTGTGTTTTTTTTTAATGATTTTACATCTTTGGATCAGATTTGCAAAGCTGCAACATGTCTTATCTTCATACTTTTTTCAGAGTTTTATGCTTGAGGTTTTGCTTTTTAGCAAGCAGCTTTTGGCAGAAAAGTCCTTCAGGCCGCAGTGTCGGCTAAATAAGAACTGCCAGAAAAATTGTGCCACCCTTTCCGTAACATAGACCATCAGCTTGGGTATTAATCCCATATGTTATGGAGGACTGTGGACCATCATTTTACAAAATTAAACAATTAATGCTTACCTGATGATAAATTCTTTTCTTTTGAAATGATGTTCCACAGGCCCGCCCATTAAAATATTTGGGCAATAGTTCTAATTACACCTCTATAGACCCTGCTTTGCCTTTCCTACCTTTCCTTCCTACTCTCTACTTTGCTATACGTAAAACTAAGAGAGGAATGGTAGGTGGGAGGGTTTTAAAGCTAAAGTATGGGTTCTTGACCTCCTCCTAGTGGCGGGAAATATATTCCATATGTTATGGAATATGGAAGACTGTGGACCATCATCATTCTGAAAGAAATGAATTTATCAGGTAAGCAAAAAAACCATTTATATTATGTAAGTAAACGTTTGATTTGAGTCCATATTTGATGTATATGATTATTTCTTTCATGTAATTGGCAAGAGTCCATGAGCTAGTGACGTATGGGATATACAATCCTACCAGGAGGGGCAAAGTTTCCCAAACCCCAAAATGCCTATAAATACACCCCTCACCACACCCACAATTCAGTTTTACAAACTTTGCCTCCCTATGGAGGTGGTGAAGTAAGTTTGTGCTTGATTTTCTTCTGTGATATGCGCTTCTCAGCAGTTTGAAGCTCGATTCCTCTCAGAGTACAGTGAATGTCAGAGGGATGTGAAGGGAGTATCACCTATTGAATGCAATGGTTTTCCTCACGGGGATCTATTTCATAGGTTCTCTGTTATCGGTCATAGAGATTCATCTCCTACCTCCCTTTTCAGATCGACGATATACTCTCATATTCCATTACCTCTACTGATAACTGTTTCAGTACTGGTTTGGCTATCTGCTATATGTGGATGGGTTCTGGTAAGTATGTTTTGATTACTTAAGATACTCTCAGCTATGGTTTGGCACTTTATGTAAAGTTCTAAATATACTGTATGTATTGTACTTATATTTGCCATGAGTCAGGTTTATGTATATTTCCTTTTGCAGACTATCAGTTTCAAAATTGGGAAATATATTTAGGAAGTTATTTTTTCTTACCTGGGGTATAGTCTTTTCTTCAAATTGACTGCTTTTTCATTAATTTTTGCAGGCAAAATTGGGCTCGCAAGGCCGCAAAATGCTGAAATGTATTGTGTCATTCTTGGCGTGAGAATTTTTGAGTGCTAATAAAAATAATAATAATTTTTAAAAAGTATTTAATGTTTAAAGTATTATTGCTACTGCCAATAATGAGCTTCAAATGCTGGCCAAAATGATCAGTTTCAAGCGCCAACTTTTCATTTTTAGCTGAGTAAAATATATTGAAATACTTTTTTTGTCTTAGTTTTTCTTGCAATTACGTTTATTTCTTATGCATTAATATTTAATAATTAGAAATTGAACTGTTCAATTAATTATGACTTTATATCTGATTGATTTCTCTGTTTGTGCAATTACCTGCTGAATGCTACTGCCATCTCATGGCAAAATTGTATAATACTTACCCATCTATTTTATTTTTATTTATTTTTTATTTGTAGTTACATTTTAAGCAGTAGACATCCCCAGTCATTCTGCATATAGTGTAATTGTTCTACTGTTTTTAATAGTTCATCAGAGGTTTTTGTACTTAAAGGGAAATTAAACTCTATTTATAGTATGCACATGAAAGCACTATTTAATAATGTAAGAAATATTTTTGCATGAAAAAGGTTAAAAGGACGTAATTGGGAGAAAAAAACATACTCTTATTAGTGTAATTTTAGCACTAACAACCCTGAAGTGCAATGTGTTTAACCTCCTGAAAGGGGTTAAACTAGGGTTACAACCTTTTCTTGAAAAAATACCAGCCATGTTCATTAGCATACATTTGCATAAATAATACAGCATATATTAGGAACTAAAGCTGTTGGGGCTGATTTTAAATGATCATTGGTTTATAATTGGACTTCAACACACTTGGAAGAAGTTTCACCATGATAGCATCTTTATTTCTATATTTCATATTTCTTTCTTTCATACAGGTGGTGAGAGTCCATGAACCTTACCCTTGGGAATTACTGTTCTCTACCACTAGGAGGATGCAAAGATTCCCAAAGCCCAAGAGCTCTATTAAATCCCTCACACATACCTCTTTACTTTGCCTCCGATGGAGGTGGTTGAAGAATGAAGATGTGCATTTGATTCTTCAGAGAGGGGGTTTTTCAGTCTACATTGAGGCCGCTTTCCCCTCAGAGTACAGTGCTTGTCAGAGGGATGTATATGGGGTATGGTTTGCGATTTATTTTTTTCACTTCATGGGAAATTTTTCATAAACCTTCCATAATTGGTCTCAGGGACTTGTCTTTCGCCTCCCGTTATGGATCTAAAATATACTCCTATTCCATAACCTCTACTAATATGTTTCAGTACTGGTTTGGCTGTCTGCTGCTTGTTTGCTAGTTGAAGAGTGTCTATTGGCAATTATCTTTTTTGTTTCTTTTCACTATTCCCTTGCTTTTTTGCGCACGTCTGCTTTTTTAGCATGCTTAGTTTTTTGCACGACGGGTTAACGCTTGTTGGGTTAGTGCATGTCCCTTAAGTCTTTCTATAGTTTACTCTCGCGCAAATGTATGCCTGTCGGGTCAGCGCACATGCCTTTTTAGTCTTTCTATATTCAAACATACAAGATAGAAGCCAGGAGGGGATAAATTAACCCCCCCTCCCCCCCCCCAAAAAAAAAAAAAAGCAAGGGGATACAGCACTTTTTATCCAAAACTACAAAATTATTTTATTGCAAGAATGATGCTACAGATAGAGGGGGATATTGATAAGTATCTCCTTCAAAAGGAAGTTAGGTGGATATATACTTTAAAAACTAGACTGCCGCTAGGTATAAATGATAAACTAGATTATGCATGCTCTCTGTAAATAAGTAAAAAATTAACATCTACAGGGTTATCTGTAGAAATAGGATTAGAAAAGGAGACTTTGTTGATTTTTGCTCATAGGATGTGAAGGTATCGGCCAAGTTTCACATAGCTGTGTATGATGATGATAAACTCAAGTCATGACACTACACCTTTAAATGGCAATTTCAATATTAAGAGTGGAAGGACTTAATTGTTCAAATTGTGGATTCTGGGACAATTTTATTGGCCTTACAAAGCCCTATCACTAACAGGGTGATGGGGTAAAACATAAACGTTGGCTTCCTGTGATGTTTATATATGATTTGTGTGAGACCACCTATGGTATGAAGGAAGGGGTACTGACAACCTATGAGAGCTGCTAAATGGAGCATTGCAACACAGCTTCATCAAGTATCAATGTGAACTCTTACACTGCTTAACATAGAGGCTGAAAAGTATTGCTGACTAAGAAGGGAGTGTGTCTGATAGTTAAGCAAAAAGCTGCAACCCGCCTCTGGCCTGCACTAAGAGTGGCGTGCTCGGGACCTTAGATTTTCCGTGTTTGGCAGGTGTGTACACTATTGGGAGAGGTGGAAGCCACACCCTGCAGCTAAGATGGGCCGTGCCAGGACTGAGTGGATCATAACGCTCTGGGTGTGAAGAGGCTTGTATGGACTTTCCAAGTAAGTGGCACCTGCCATACCTTGTTGATTTACTGCGGTCGATATACTGAGACACTTCTTGCTAACCCCACAATTTGTTCCAGCTGTGACATGGAATGCAGGGATAACTGCCGTCTGAAAAATTATATAGTACTTTTCAGCTTAACAGCTCTCTATATGGATCAGACATTACCAAGTCTCTCTGAAGTTCAGGGAGTCTCCTTGATTGTAATAGCGGCTCCCTGATGCCAGCAAATGGAGTGCAATCTCCCTGAAACTCCAAGTACTATGATCTAATGTGGCCCAAATCCGGAAAAGTGTTTTTTTAAGGAATGCCTTTAGTTGCTGGGACGTTATAGAACCCTCAAAGCATCAGTAACCAAAAAGCCCCCCTGATTTTAATAAAATAAAACACAAATACTACTTTTTTTAATGTGACTTTAGTGGGAAGCTACTTTAATGATAAGTCTCTATCTTATTTAGGGTTTCAACGTGTCCAATATATAACCGGGAGGGGGGGGTGGTGGCTTCGCAGTAGCGGGTGAAGCCGCCTCCCTGAAATGAGTTTTTGCAGGTTGGGATGTCTGTATGGATGCTTGTTTGCACAAACTCTCCTGTTGTTAAGGAGTATTTGACTGTTTACCCTCCTTTATGAGAGCCAACATACCAGCTTTGGAAATCTTATATTGAGCCTAAATTATATATGAACCTTTTTTTCCCTGATTTGGTTTCTTTTTTTGGGGGGGTACACCTTCATTTTTAGGTTCAATCATTAGGTGGTAAGACTTATTATTATTTTTTTATTTATGTGACAATACTTGCAATGCTGGAGAGGCTTGGTATACTTGATAGAATTTAGTAAAAGTATGTAAAGAATACCATTATGAAGTTTTTGCTTCTTCTAAAGCAGCCTTCGGTAGTTGTCTCAGTTTGATTTCTTCCGACTGTTTGCTTATTTTAAGTGCATTAAGAAAAATAATAATAATTTTGTTGTGGATTTAATTTTTACATTTATGTTGTTACTCGTGGACTCCACAGTTTGGGTATTAGTTCCCAAGAGTAAAGGATCATGGACTCTCACCAACTGTAGGAAAGAAAACAAAAGGTGTTTTACAGGGGTTATTTTTTTTCTTCGATACATCTTTTTTGCCTGCTCTTTTTATGGCTCTTATTCCTTTTTCTTACCGCATTTTCTCTTGGGGTTTGGGAATCTTTGCCTCCTCCTAGTGGTAGAGAAGAGGATCATAGACTCTCACCACCATGAAAGGAATTAATTTACCAGGTAAGCATAAAATATCAAGAGGTTCTTTTACCGGGAGACTTTTTGGATCTTTCATTTAAAAACGATTAATTTCTGGTCACGTCAGTAATACCTAGTTTAATTTAATAACAAATCCACCTGTATATACAGTTGCATCACTTTTGCCTGGCCATATCTCCCCTATTAACATCTTGCCCAAGTACCATTTGGGTATATGTCATTTTATGGAGTTACCCTTTCCTATGATTCAATGCTGATTAACCAATTTAATGAGGTATTGGCTCCAGGTAAACTCTTTAATAGGTATATTCTATAATACTATATACATGGACACCACATGCGTAGAAGGTTTGATCACCCATGATAATTAAGAATTTTATAATAATATGCCCATAGTTTGGTAAGAGTTATATATGCCTCTAATTTGTTTGGGGCATAGATAATGTTTTATATATATATATATATATATATATGTATATATATATATATATATGTATATATATATATATATATATATATATATATATATATGTAACACAACCATATATATATATGGGTATTGCATATACCAATGATGGTATTTCTTTCATGTAATTAGCAAGAGTCCATGAGCTAGTGACGTATGGGATATACATTCAAATCAGTTTTACAAACGTTGCCTCCCATGGAGGTGGTGAAGTAAGTTTGTGCTAGATTCTACGTTGATATGCGCTTCGCAGCAGGCTGGAGCCCGGTTTTCCTCTCAGTGTGCAGTGAATGTCAGAGGGATTTGAAGAGAGTATTGCCTATTTGAATTCAATGATCTCCTTCTACGGGGTCTATTTCATAGGTTCTCTGTTATCGGTCGTAGAGATTCATCTCTTACCTCCCTTTTCAGATCGACGATATACTCTTATATATACCATTACCTCTACTGATTCTCGTTTCAGTACTGGTTTGGCTTTCTACTACATGTAGATGAGTGTCCTGGGGTAAGTAAGTCTTATTTTGTGACACTCTAAGCTATGGTTGGGCACTTTTATATAAAGTTCTAAATATATGTGTTTAAACATTTATTTGCCTTGATTCAGGATGTTCAACGTTCCTTATTTCAGACAGTCAGTTTCATATTTGGGATAATGCATATGAATAAACCAATTTTTTCTTACCTTAAAATTTGACTTTTTTCCTGTGGGCTGTTAGGCTCGCGGGGGCTGAAAATGCTTCATTTTATTGCGTCATTCTTGGCGCAGACTTTTTTGTCGCCGGAAGTTGCGTCAGTTTTTTGACGTTTTTGCGCCAAAAGTGTCGGCGTTACCTGATGTGGCGTCATTTTTGGCGCCAAAAGCATTTAGGCGCCAATTAATATGGGCGTCATTTTTGTCTCCTCAATATTTAAGTCTCATTGTTTATTTGCTTCTGGTTGCTAGAAGCTGGTTCATTGGCATTTTTTCCCATTCCTGAAACTGTCATTTAAGGAATTTGATCAATTTTGCTTTTTATGTTGTTTTTTCTATTACATATTGCAAGACGTCTCAGATTGACCCTGAATCAGAAGCTACTTCTGGAAAATCGCTGCCTGATGCTGGATCTACCAAAGTTAAGTGTATTTGTTGTAAACTTGTGGTAACTGTTTCTCCGGCTGTTGTTTGTGATGAATGTCATGATAAACTTTCTAATGCAGATAATATTTCCTTTAGTAATGTTCCATTACCTGTTGCTGTTCCATCAACATCTAATATTCAGGGTGTTCCTGTTAACATAAGAGATTTTGTTTCTAAATCTATTAAGAAGGCTATGTCTGTTATTCCTCCTTCCAGTAAACGTAAAAGGTCTTTTAAAACTTCTCATGTTTCAGATGACTTTTTAAACGAACATCATCATTCTGATTCTGTTTCTGATACTGATTTTTCTGGTTCAGAAGGTTCTGTTTCAGAGATTGATACTGATAAATCTTCTTATTTATTTAAAATGGAATTTATTCGTTCTTTACTTAAAGAAGTCTTAATTGCATTAGAATTAGAGGAGTCTGGTCCTCTTGATACTAAATCTAAACGTTTGAATACGGTTTTTAAACCCCCTGTAGTTATTCCGGAGGATTTTCCCGTCCCTGATGCTATTTCTGAAGTAATTTCCAGGGAATGGAATAATCTGGGTAATTCATTTACTCCTTCTAAACGGTTTAAGCAATTATATCCTGTGCCATCTGACAGATTAGAGTTTTGGGACAAAATCCCTAAGGTTGATGGGGCTATCTCTACTCTTGCTAAACGTACTACTATTCCTACGGCAGATAGTACTTCCTTTAAGGATCCTTTAGATAGGAAAATTGAATCCTTTCTAAGAAAAGCTTACTTATGTTCAGGTAATCTTCTTAGACCTGCTATATCTTTGGCGGATGTTGCTGCAGCTTCAACTTTCTGGTTAGAAGCATTAGCACAACAAGTAATAGATCATAATACTCATAGCATTGTTAATCTTCTTCAACATGCTAATAACTTTATTTGTGATGCCATCTTTGATATCATTAGGGTTGATGTCAGGTATATGTCTTTAGCTATTTTAGCTAGAAGAGCTTTATGGCTTAAAACTTGGAATGCTGATATGTCTTCTAAGTCAACTTTACTTTCCCTTTCTTTCCAGGGTAATAAATTGTTTGGTTCACAGTTGGATTCTATTATTTCAACTGTTACTGGGGGGAAAGGAACTTTTTTTACCACAGGATAAAAAATCTAAAGGTATACTTAGGTCCGTAGGCAAAGAATCTGTAGAAACAGAAAGGGGTGTGGAGCGCAGCCAAGGGAAAACACACAGATCTAAGTGTAGATTAAAAAACACCTTTTCACTTTATTCAAAACAATAAAAACATCAGGATGTACACTTACAAGCTTCACCCTCAAACATATGAGGTAGATATCAAAAATGAGAGCAATAAAACATAATGTAAAAAAAAAAATTGTTATAAAAAAGAGAGAGACATGTTTATCTAAAATACCTAAGAGAAATCCTCTCACTATGATGCATGTGTAACAAGCTCAAACATAAACTGCTTATAATATGAGAGATGATCTGTGCAGGCAACAAGTACATTTCTGCTAGGTGTCCAAAAATGCTGCTAGATCAATATCACGGTTAAGGCCGTCTGGACCCATAGACCCCAGTCTATGGATCCAATACATCTCCCGTTTCCTCAGCTCAAGGAGGCGATCCCCTCCCCTCACTCTGTTCCTGATATGTTCAATAGCAACTACAGTTAACCCTGCACTATCCCTATTGTGACAATCCAAAAAATGTGCTGATAACCCATGACTATCTAGCCCATTTTCTATATTCCTGAGGTGCTCCCCGAACCTCGTTTTTATCTGGCGCTTCGTACGTCCAACGTAAATTTTGTCGCAGGAGCACCTCAGGAGATATACCACATAGCTGGTTTTACACGTCATTAAACTTTTTATTTTATAATCATTGTCGTTTCTTAGGATCCCAAAAGTTTTATTATGTGGATCTTGGCAAGCGCAGCATTTGCAGTTTTTTCTGCCACATTTGAAAAAGCCGTATGTGTGTCTCTGTAGCCATGGATCCTTACCAGCAGGTCTCAGCATACTTGGGCTAATCTTATTCTTGATGTTGATATTTCTCTTAAAAACTACCTGACCTTGTTCATTAATAGAATCCCTCAAAATTGGGTCCTGCATAAGTATAGGCCAGTGTCTTTTTATTGCTTTCTCTATCTCTCTAGAGGCTCTATTGTACCTAGTGACCAATTGTATATTCCTTTTTTCCTTTTTCTTCCCTTGTCTATTCTTTGATGCTTATAGTTGTTTTGTTTTTTCACACTCTACCTTCCCTTTCACAAGTGTATTCCTATCCATCTTACCTACCCTTTCCTGAGTGTCTACTAGCATTGCTTCAGGATATCCTTTTGCCAGAAATCTGTTTTTAATTATTTCTGCTTCTCGTAGGAAATCATTATCTTTCGCACAATTTCGCCTTGCCCTCTGAAACTGTCCAAAAGGGATGTTTCTTTTCCATTTATCGTGGTGTCCACTATGGGCTTGTAAATACCCATTGGTGTCCATGGGCTTTCTATATAGACTGGTGTATATACTTGATCCCTCTTTTATTAATTCTAGATCAAGAAACGTGACTTTTTTAGAATTAAACTCCATGGTAAATTTCAGATTCATTACATTCTTGTTTACATATTCCAGGAACAGTCTAATTCCTTCAGCAGGGCCCTGCCACACTATCAGAATGTCATCTATGTATCGATGCCACCTTATTATGTGGTGTTTATGTGGGTTCTCCTTATTAAAAATGAACAGGTCCTCCCACCACCCCATATAGAGGTTCGCAAATTTGGGGGCGAATTTGGTCCCCATTGCGGTCCCTCTTTTTTGTAGGAGGTACCTGTTTTCGAATAACAAATAGTTCCTGGTCAGAATGAAATCCATTGCTGACTCTAAGAAGCTACTCTGTATTCCATTTATATATCCACTTTTCTCCAGGAAGTATTTTACAGCTGTTATACCTAGAGAATGTGGGATGGATGTGTACAATGCGCACACATCCATCGTTATCCATATGTAATCCCCTTTCCACTCCAGACCCTCAACCAGCTCTAGTAAATGTGGTGTATCCCTCACGTAGGACCTTAAACAGGGTACCATGGGTTTCAGTATGACATCCACATACTCAGACAACCTGGTGGTGAGTCCCCCTATCCCCGATACAATCGGCCTACCTGGGGGATCGGTCAGGCCTTTATGAATCTTTGGTAAATGATAAAATATCGGTAGGACAGGGTTCTCCACCACCAGGTAGTCAAATTCAGTTTTAGTTAAAACACCTTTCTTTTTGCCATCTCTAATAAGATTCTCATATTCATTCAAAAAAATCTTAGTGGGATTTTTATCTAGAGTGCAGTAAGTCTCTGTATCTGACAAAAGGCGAACTGCTTCCTTGATGTACTCCTGTCTACTTTGTACCACAATACCACCGCCTTTATCGGCGTTGCGAATGATGATACTTCTATCTTCACTAAGACTTTTAAGAGCACATAATTCCGATCTGGAAAGGTTGCCCTTCCCATATTGTAATCGTTTCTTATTGTCAATCTTGTTTTTATTACAGATTTCTCTAATTTCTTTATCCATTAGAGATTCAAAAACTGGTATACAATAACCCTTAGACTGTGTTGGGTAAAACAAGGATTTTTTCTTTAATGAACTATGGTTCATAGGTATAGTTTTAGCTTCATTCTCTAAATCTTGTAAGATCTCAAGTACTTCTCCCTCATTAATTTCGTTTAAAGCATGGTTCTCTAATTCTAGACTTTCTAGGACTAAAAGGGATTCATCCCCCTGTTTTTCACCTTCATTACCTATACGTTGACCTTCCTTTAGTTGGAAGTGTCTGGTGAGTGTGAGCTTCCTCACTAACTTTTTCAAATCAATAAATAATTCAAAATCATTCGGGACCATATCTGGTGAGAAGGAGAGTCCTTTTTCTAGGAGTTTCTCTTCCTCCCTGGTCAGCACTCTTTCTGAAATGTTAAACATCTTTTGTCCATGTGCTTTCAGTATTGCTTGTCTCTCCCTTTTTTGTTCTTTGATTCGACATACCACCCCTCCTCTACATCCCCTTCTTCGTACTCTATTCCTCTTTTGGGATTTCTGTTCCCCTTGTTTGGTGGGTCTCTGGGGTGTATGTCTAAAAAACGGTCCTGTACTTGGTCTCTTCTGAATGGAAAGTATCCCCCCATATCTTTTGTTTGATCTCTATTTTGGTTCTTATTGGGGCCATTCTCACCCTTTTTGTGATTATTATTCCCCCAGGTATTTTTATTATTTTTATTATTGTTACTTTGAGGGTAATTCCCCTCTTGAGTCCTCTCTTTTGGTATAGCCCCCATATTTTTTGGGCTATTCCTATTAGACCCAAACCTATTTCTCCAATTTCCACTCTGAGGACTATCTCTCCACTAATTACCCTTAATGTTCTGTCCCCTATGTGTGTCATGGGTGTCTCTATCTTTTTTCTGGTCACTTTTCATCTGGTTCCTATTTTTATTATTATAATTATTTTTACGCTGTTGTTTTGGTTGTCCATTAATGTGAAAATGTCTACTGTCAAAAGGTCTATTCGAATCACCCCCTCTCTCTATTTCTCCCTGTCCTGTAACCTCAGAATTTGTTTGTATATTTTGACTTTCTTGTTCTTGTCCCCCATACAGGGCATGATATAGTTTTTTCTTTTTATTTTTTATAAGTTCAGACTCAAAATGTTTCAAGGATGTACGGTTCCTATTATCTAGTTCAATATATAGCACATCGTCCTTATATTCATTAATAATTGTTTCAATCTGGTTAATCTCCTCAGTCAGTTTCTGTACCTTTTTGTCCCTGTACTTTTTTAAGATGGATATAAACTTCCTGGAACATTCATCCATTGCTTCCTCCCACTCACTGTGATATTCGACTTCATCTAACTCAAAAATATTGGCTTTATATAATTTTAGCCCTTTGGGAATAATCCCATATTTTTCAAAATTTTCGAGTGTGATCAAGTCATACCAGCAGTTAATCTGTGGTCCGCTAATCGTTTTCGTTCCTTTCGTCATAATAAGGAACGAAAGCCTGATCCTTCCCCTACAGGAACAGTATCAGTTTGGAAACCATCTCCAGTCTGGAATAAATCCAAGCCCTTTAGAAAGCCAAAGTCAGCTCCCAAGTCCACATGAAGGTGCGGCCCTCATTCCAGCACAGCTGGTAGGGGGCAGATTACGTTTTTTCAAAGAAATTTGGATCAATTCGATTCACAATCTTTGGATTCAGAATATTGTTTCACAAAGGTACAGAATAGGCTTCAAGATAAGGCCTCCTGCAAGAAGATTTTTTCTTTCCCGTGTCCCAATAAATCCAGTGAAGGCTCAAGCATTTCTGAAATGTGTTTCAGATCTAGAGTTCGCTGGAGTAATTGTGCCAGTTCCAGTTCTGGAACAGGGGCTGGGGTTTTACTCAAATCTCTTCATTGTACCAAAGAAGGAGAATTCCTTCAGACCAGTTCTGGATCTAAAAATATTGAATCGTTATGTAAGGATACCAACATTCAAAATGGTAACTATAAGGACTATTCTGCCTTTTGTTCAGCAAGGGCATTATATGTCCACAATAGATTTACAAGATGCATATCTGCATATTCCGATTCATCCAGATCACTATCAGTTTCTGAGATTCTCTTTCCTAGACAAGCATTACCAGTTTGTGGCTCTGCCGTTTGGCCTAGCAACAGCTCCAAGGATTTTTACAAAGGTTCTCGGTGCCCTTCTATCTGTAATCAGAGAACAGGGTATTGTGGTATTTCCTTATTTGGATGATATCTTGGTACTTGCTCAGTCTTCACTTTTAGCAGAATCTCATACGAATCGACTTGTATCGTTTCTTCGAGAACATGGTTGGAGGATCAATTTACCAAAGAGTTCGTTGATTCCTCAGACAAGGGTAACCTTTTTAGGTTTCCAGATAGATTCAGTGTCCATGACTCTGTCGCTGACGGACAAAAGACGTCTGAAATTGGTTTCAGCTTGTCGAAACCTTCAGTCTCAATCATTCCCTTCGTTAGCCTTATGCATGGAAATTCTAGGTCTTATGACTGCTGCATCGGACGCGATCCCCTTTGCTTGTTTTCACATGCGACCTCTTCAGCTCTGTATGCTGAACCAGTGGTGCAGGGATTATACAAAGATATCGCAATTAATATCTTTAAAACCGATTGTACGACACTCTCTGACGTGGTGGACAGACCACCATCGTTTAGTTCAGGGGGCTTCTTTTGTTCTTCCGACCTGGACTGTGATCTCAACAGATGCAAGTCTGACAGGTTGGGGAGCTGTATGGGGGTCTCTGACAGCACAAGGGGTTTGGGAATCTCAGGAGGCGAGATTACCAATCAACATTTTGGAACTCCGTGCGATTTTCAGAGCTCTTCAGTCGTGGCCTCTTCTAAAGAGAGAGTCATTCATTTGTTTTCAGACGGACAATGTCACAACCGTGGCATATGTCAATCATCAAGGAGGGACTCACAGTCCTCTGGCTATGAAACAAGTATCTCGAATACTTGTTTGGGCGGAATCCAGCTCCTGTCTAATTTCTGCGGTTCATATCCCAGGTATAGACAATTGGGAAGCGAATTATCTCAGTCGCCAGACATTACATCCGGGCGAGTGGTCTCTTCACCCAGAGGTATTTCTTCAGATTGTTCAAATGTGGGGACTTCCAGAAATAGATCTGATGGCTTCTCATATAAACAAGAAGCTTCCCAGGTATCTGTCCAGATCCAGGGATCCTCAGGCGGAAGCAGTGGATGCATTGTCACTTCCTTGGAAGTATCATCCTGCCTATATCTTTCCGCCTCTAGTTCTTCTTCCAAGAGTGATTTCCAAGATTCTAAAGGATCGTTCGTCTGTTCTGCTGGTGGCTCCAGCATGGCCTCACAGGTTTTGGTATGCGGATCTTGTCCGGATGGCTACTTGCCAACTGTGGACTCTTCCGTTAAGACCAGACCTTCTATCGCAAGGTCCTTTTTTCCATCAGGATCTCAAATCCTTAAATTTGAAGGTATGGAGATTGAACGCTTGATTCTCAGTCATAGAGGTTTCTCCGACTCTGTAATTAATACTATGTTACAGGCTCGTAAATCTGTATCTAGGAAGATATATTATCGAGTCTGGAAGACTTACATTTCTTGGTGTTCTTCTCATAATTTTTCCTGGCATTCTTTTAGAATTCCTAGCATTTTACAGTTTCTTCAGGATGGTTTGGATAAAGGTTTGTCTGCAAGTTCCTTGAAAGGACAAATCTCTGCTCTTTCTGTTCTTTTTCACAGAAAGATTGCTAATCTTCCTGATATTCATTGTTTTGTACAGGCTTTGGTTCGTATAAAACCTGTCATTAAGTCAATCTCTCCTCCTTGGAGTTTGAATTTGGTTCTGGGGGCTCTTCAAGCTCCTCCATTTGAACCTATGCATTCGCTGGATATTAAATTACTTTCTTGGAAAGTTTTGTTTCTTTTGGCCATCTCTTCTGCTAGAAGAGTTTCTGAATTATCTGCTCTTTCTTGTGAGTCTCCTTTTCTGATTTTTCATCAGGATAAGGCGGTTTTGCGAACTTCATTTAAATTTTTACCTAAGGTTGTGAATTCTAACAACATTAGTAGAGAAATTGTAGTTCCTTCATTGTGTCCTAATCCTAAGAACTCTAAGGAAAGATCGTTGCATTCTTTGGATGTAGTTAGAGCTTTGAAATATTATGTTGAAGCTACTAAAGATTTCCGAAAGACTTTTAGTCTATTTGTTATCTTTTCTGGTTCTAGGAAAGGTCAGAAGGCTTCTGCCATTTCTTTGGCATCGTGGTTAAAGTCTTTGATTCATCATGCTTATGTTGAGTCGGGTAGAACTCCGCCTCAAAGGATTACAGCTCCTTCGACTAGGTCAGTCTCTACTTCCTGGGCATTTAGGAATGAAGCTTCGGTTGATCAGATTTGCAAAGCAGCAACTTGGTCTTCTTTGCATACTTTTACTAAATTCTACCATTTTGATGTGTTTTCTTCTTCAGAAGCAGTCTTTGGTAGAAAAGTACTTCAGGCAGCTGTTTCAGTTTGATTCTTCTGCTTATAATTTCAGTTTTTTTCATTATAAGATTTAAACTTTGTTTTGGGTGTGGATTATTTTTCAGCAGAATTGGCTGTATTTATTTTATCCCTCCCTCTCTAGTGACTCTTGCGTGGAAGATCCACATTTTGGGTATTCATTATCCCATACGTCACTAGCTCATGGACTCTTGCTAATTACATGAAAGAAAACATAATTTATGTAAGAACTTACCTGATAAATTCATTTCTTTCATATTAGCAAGAGTCCATGAGGCCCACCCTTTTTTTGTGTGGTGGTTATGATTTTTTTGTATAAAGCACAGTTATTTCAATTCCTTATTTTTTATGCTTCGCACTTTTTTCTTATCACCCCACTTCTTGGCTATTCGTTAAACTGATTTGTGGGTGTGGTGAGGGGTGTATTTATAGGCATTTTGAGGTTTGGGAAACTTTGCCCCTCCTGGTTGGAATGTATATCCCATACGTCACTAGCTCATTGACTCTTGCTAATATGAAAGAAATTAATTTATCAGGTAAGTTCTTACATAAATTATGTTTTTTTGTGTTGTCCAGGAATATTCTGTTTATAGTCTCCTGCCAGGGTTATTCATTACTCTTTATTACATTTATTTAATTCTTCAATGTTCTGGTTGTTTATACTAAATCATGTGTTGACTCATCTTATTGTGACCAGGTGTCCATGTGTGTGTATTTATTATGTATTGATTATTTTTCTATGAAGTCTATGCGGCCATTTTTCATTATCCTTGTTAATAATTTTAGCCCCATATCATCCCTCAGTCACATTACTTATGTTTACATATATTTGTACATTTTTTAGGGATAAGACAATGGTTATTCACAAATTCTAACTATTAAGTATGTACCATAAAGGGTTAATATTTCATCACTCTAAATCTGATAGCTCTGAACTAGTTAATGGGGCCAGCAGGGTACAATTACTTATGGGTTGTGCATTTAAGTTATGTGCTAACACTCCCCTAGCATGTCTATGATTAAGGCAGTTTCCTGCAAAACGTGTAAGATGCTTACTCCAGGCTTGGCTTTTAAACACTTTGCTTTTAATGTGTTTTTTGCCTCCATATTAAATAAAGTTTACTTTGCTTCACACCTTGAGACTCACCATTTTTTTTGTTCTTGCCACTGCTATCCGAACCATGCTTGAGTCTCGGTGTGCAAAGGACTTCAGATATCGTCTTTTCTACGCTAAAATTCTCCCCCTGGCTGGGCTTCAGCATTTTTCTTGCTGAGAGACTGTGATGTCATCCGGACACGCGAGTGAGTCGCTCCAAAGAAGCGGAGACTGCAGACGGGAGCATCCACACACAACTGTGAACTGGTGCCTTTACTTATAGAACCGGCAGCAAGCAGCAGTTTGGATTAATACCCATGAGCACGTCAGGGCATAAGGCTACAACGAGAAGTCAGGACTCAGTACCTGTGGGCCTGCTATAGGGTATATGCAGGATAAGGCTTGAATGTTCTTTTTGTGATCCAGACCGGGAGTGACATCTTTTCAACTGACTAAGTCCACGAATAGCAGGGGTGAGTTAAAACTAAGACGTTTGTACAGCTGTATAGACTTATCCTTGTACCTTGAGCTACATATAAGGAGCATTGTTTGTTGTGAGTACATACCCTACATATTTGTTCCCCAGTGGCTTGGTACTTCAATCCTCAAACGTCCTTGATTTGATTTATACACATTATCTGGGACTAATTACCAAATAATGGAGAAGAGGGATAGACTAATTGAGATTGTCTATAGAGGACACTTTTGTGAACCAACAAGAAACCCTGTCAATTAGTGATATCTTCCTACTTATGGAAAGGACTCTGATTAAGGAATACAAACTATGGTGGGACAAAAGAGCCCTTGAAAAATATCTCCTTATGGATCTTATTCCCAGAGGGTTAAGACTCAGGAAATTTCCCACTTTCCAGGTGGATGACCCCACATTTTTTAAGGACTGGAATAATACCCTTACAGAATGTTCCAAAAAACTTATGGGACTAATTATTACCTTTAAGGAGTCTCAGATAGCCAAAATAAGGGAAGATTTATCAGAATTACAGGGCAAATTGAATGTCTTTACTATTCACCCCAAATATGATGAAATTGATCAAATATTGAAGAATACTGTGGATAAGTTCAGGATAGAACTGGACAATTTGAAGCATAAAAAGTTTAACAGGGATAATGATGATCACATACATAACAGGGTTTATACTTGGCATAACCGGAATCTTTCCTAACAGAACAGGTCCAGGTCTAGATGTAGATCCAGAGGCAGATACCCCACACATAACATGCAAATTCAGGAGAAACATGTAACATTTTCTGATACAGACCAATCAGATGAAAAGAGGGAGGACAGCCTACTTCTAGTGATTCTAGACAATTGATGGTTGCAAGGAGGCTGTAGGGGGTAGGACCGATCCCATCATTACTAGCAATTACAATAAGAAAGGAACACCACAGTCCACCCTACTTGCACAAACAGAACAATGCAGATTAGAATTCCTTAGCAACCATGACAACGAAACAACCAAAATAACTCAGAATGTTAAACCATGTATTAAAAACTCCAACCAACAGGTTTTTCACAGGGACATCACAACACTGGAGGGAGGACGGGCAGACGTAGGAAGAGGCTGCAGAGGGGCAGGCAGATACAGGAGGGGACAACGAAACAATTATGTCATATGAATGTTGTAAATCTATCCACTACTGTATTAAGTTCAGCTGAACAAGAGGTTCTGAACCTAGGTTTGAGATTTGTTCCAACCAATAAGTTTAATCTCTTCCAAACTATAGTGGATGTAAAGAAAATGGTACGTGACCTTACCCTGAAAAAAATATGTTATACCCCTACTGATAGCTCAGATACCAGTACTGAACATAAGCCCAGTAAGGAGTCATGTGATTATGTAACTTTACAAGAATTGGGCAATTTCACGACTGGTGACCTGAGCCTACAGAAATCTTCACACATGGGCTATAGGCCAAAGTCAGTCTTCTATCCAACTAGGGAAAGGAGACCCTTCCTAGAGGCCTTTCACCATAGGGTCAAGGAAGATCTCGTTTTGTTGTCAGGTGAAAGCAAAAAGCCCTATCCCAACCCAGGCACAAGCGCCAGATGCTCTTAAAAATAGAGATGACTTGGTGATTAAGCAATCTGATAAAGGGGGCAGTATAGTTGTACAAGATAAGGCATCATATGTACAAGAGGCTATTAGACAGCTGTCTGATGAAAGCATTTATTTAAAACTAACTGCTAACCCTACTGAGAGCTTTAAGGGGGAACTCATGTCCCTACTTAACGATGGTCTCGAAGAGGGTATCCTAGACCAAAGCACTGTTGATTTTCTTTGTGTCCAACCCTATCACTTCCATCACCTCCCCA
Organism: Bombina bombina; assembly: GCF_027579735.1. Taxonomy (NCBI): domain Eukaryota; kingdom Metazoa; phylum Chordata; class Amphibia; order Anura; family Bombinatoridae; genus Bombina; species Bombina bombina. The sequence goes on from NC_069506.1 coordinate 124,271,388, forward strand.
AGGTACACAAATCCTTGGAGGAGGTGAAGGGGAGACTGATAGTGGCAGGCATAGGATCCCTCTTTGAGAACATGTCCAGCTGGGTTGAGTCACTACTCCAACCCCTTGTGTACCAACTCCCCTCATACCTAAAGGACACCAAACACTTCCTTAACTGTGTTGAGAAGGTGGTTTGGAGTGATAAGTGTATCTGGTTAACCATAGATGTTGTGGGACTCTATTCGGCTATCCCCCATCAATATGGGTTGGAGACTATCAAATATTCATTGGATACTTTGAGCAATTATGACAATGCTCTCAAACAATACTTAATGAAGTCACTTGATTTCCTGTTGACCCACAATTTCTTTCAATTTGATGGGGATTTCTATCTCCAGAGATGTGGTACAGCTATGGGGGGAAGTTCGCCCGAGCCTACGCCAACCTTTTCATGGGTTGGTGAGAGGCTACCCACGTCTTTGGAGATAGAAACCCCCACAAAAGCAGTATCATCATGTATAAAAGATACATTGATGACCTCCTGTTCATTTGGACAGGAGGTCAACAGAAATGTTTAGAGTTTGTGGAGGTTCTAAATTATAATAAAGTGAACTTACAGTTCACGTATGCCCATGACCCATTGTCTCTGCCCTACCTCGATCTTCTACTTATTGGGGACACTGATTCACAATTAGTAAAGACTACTTTATATAGGAAACCGATAGCCTCCAATGCTATCCTACACGCTCGCAGTAACCACCCCAGACACACTGGTTTTGGGGTGGTTAAGAGGCAATTTATTTGCATTAAGCGTAATTGCACTAGCAAGGAGGATTGTTAACGTGAGAGCGATATTTTGGCATCCCAACTTTTAGAGAGGGGATACTTGAGGAAAGTGGTCAATAGGGCATATTTGGAGGTTTCTCGTATATGCAGGCATCAGATACTATCTGATCAGAAGAACCGTGAACACAAAACTTATTATGATGTCCAAAAAACAGCATTCATAACTTCTTACAGTGCCCATTTTACCCAGATTTGTGACATTATTAGGAAACATCTTCCTATACTAACTGCTGTAGACAGTTTGAAGAACTATGTTTCATCAGGCTGCAACTTTGTATCTAGGAGAGGCTGTACACTTGGTAACATCCTGTCTCCTAGTATGTTGCGACCATTAGGGACGACCACTGGTAGCTGGTTGAATTTGAAGGGACACTATAGATGCCATTTTTCCAATTGCATCGCTTGTGGTCATACTGAAGTGTCCAAAAACTTCCAATCACGAGTAACCCAGAGAGTTTATTATGTCAACAGCTGCACACATTGCCATACTACTTTTGTAGTTTATCTGGTAGAGTGCACTCAGTGCAGAAAGCAGTACATTGGGTGCACCTCCAGGGAGGCATGGAGTAGAATTAGAGAACATTTGAAAAACATTGAGAACGGTATTGAGTGCTCGGATTTGGTAAGACACTTTATCTATGTTTACCACAAGAGAGATGCTACCTGGCAGGTTATTGAACATGTCAAAATGCCCATCAGAGGTAGTGATGGAATCAAGAAGCTCTTTTACCGAGAGGCTTTTTGGATCTTTCATTTAAAAACTAGGAGACCAGCAGGTTTTAACGTTGATGGGGATGTTATTAATTTCTGGTCACGTCAGTAATACCTAGTTTAATTTAATAACAAATCCACCTGTATATACAGTTACACCACTTTTGCCTGGCCATATCTCCCCTGTTAACATCTTGCCCAGGTACCATTTGGGTATATGTCATTTTATGGAGTTACCCTTTCCTATGATTCGATGCTGATTAACCAATTTGTTGAGGTATTGGCTCCAGGTAAACTCTTTAATGGGTATATTCTATAATACTATATACATGGATACTGCATGCGTAGATGGTTTGATCACCCATGATAATTAAGAATTTTATAATAATATGCCCATAGTTTGGTAGGAGTTTTTTATACCTCTAATTTGTTTGGGGCATAGATAATGTTTATATATATATATATATATATATATATATATATATATATATATATATATATATATATATATATATATATATATATATATATATGAAGGTATTTTTTGTGTTGCCCAGGAAAATTCTGTTTATAGTCGCCTGCCAGGGCTATTTATTACTCTTTATTAAATTCATTTAATTCTTCAGTGAATTTATTTACAGACAGTGTTCTGGTTGTTTATACTAAATAATGTGTTGACTCATCTTATTGTGACCAGGTATCCATGTATTTGTATTTATTATTATGTATTTTTCATTACCCTTGTTAATAATTTTAGCCCCATATCATCCCTTAGTCACACTACTTATGTTTACATATATATGTAAATTTTTTAGGAATAAGACAATGGTTATCCACAAATTCTAACTATTAAGTATGTACCATAAAGGGTTAATATTTTGTCACTCTAAATCTGACAGCTCTAAACTAGTTAATGGGGCCAGCAGGCTACAATTAATTAAATATGGGTTGTGCATTTAAGTTATGTGCTAACATTCCCCTAGCATGTCTATGATTAAGGCAGTTTCCTGCCAAAACGTGTAAGACGCTTACTCCAGGCTTGTCTTTTAAACACTTTTGCTTTTAATGTTTTTTTTGCCTCTATATTAAATAAAGTTTACTTTGTTTCACACTTTGAGACTCGCCGGTTTTTATGTTCTTGCTACAAGCATAAATTATGCTTTTCTTCCTCAAGACAGAAGCTTTGGAATTCCCTCTAGACTTTCTAATTATTTTTATTACTTTTGTCAGATTTAGGATCAGAAAGCTGACTCACCTGCTCAAAAGCAAGGTTTCTATGGTTCAGTCTGGAGACCTAGTGCTAACTGGAACAAGTCAAAGCAGTATAAGAAATCTATCCCTACTACAAAAACTGCATGAAGACACGGCCCCCTAATCCAGAAGTTCTCAGTCAGTTCCAGATGGAATATTGTTTCTACGGGATATCGCTTAGGATTCAGAACAAGGGCTCCCAGAGGAAGGTTTGTTTTGTCCAATGTTCAAAGGAACCCTTGTTAAAGCTCAAGCTTTTTTTTAGTCTGTCTCAGATCTGAAAGATATGGTAGTGATTGCTCCAGTTCCTTTTCAGGAACAGGGGATGAGATTTTATTTAAATCTCTTCATTGTTCCAAAGAAGGAAGATACTTTCAAATCAGTTCTAGAGCTAATGACTCTGAACATGTTTGTAAGGATTCCGTCTTTCAGAATGGAAACTATCTGGACTATTCTGCTTTTTGTTTAGCAAGGTCAGTTTATGGATGCTTACCATCATGTTCCTATTTAAAAAGATAACTTCCAGTTTCTGTGGTTTGCCTTTCTGGACAGGAATTTTCAGTTTGTTGCTTTATGATTTGGTCTGGCTACAGCTCCACGAATATTCACAAAGGTTCTGGGTACCCTTTTGTCTGTGATCAGGGTATTGCAGTTTCCATACCTGGACAACATCTTGGTTCAAGTTCCATCTTTCTTTAGCAGTATCTCACACCAACCAATTCTTGCTGTTAATTCAACAGCATGGTTGGAGGATCTGTTTTTAAACAGTTCTTTTGTTTCTCAGACAAAGGTAACTTTCTTGGGTTTCCTGATAGAGAAAGACTCGTGGATACTGAATCTAACAGAGCAGGGAAGGTTGAAATTTGTGTTAGCTTGTCTGAACCTTTAGTCTCTCTCATTTCCTTCAGTGCCTTTATGTATGGAAGTCCCATTTGCAGCCTCCAATGCATTTCCAATTGTTGATTGCACATGAGGCCTCTTTGTATGCTGCGTTAATGGTGCAGGGAATATACTCAGCTGTCTCAAAGGATATGTTTCGATCCCAGTACAAGTCAGTCTCTAACTTAGTGGCAGGATCATCAGTTTATTATTCAGGGCGCTTCTTTTGCTCTTCCTACCTAGACTGTGATCACCACAAATGCAAGTCTCTCAGGTTAGGGAGTTGTTTCTAGGTTCTCTGACAGCACAGGGAGTTTGGGATCTTCAGGAGACGAGGTTTCCAATCAATGTTCTAGAACTGCAATTTCCAGTGCCCTTGAAGCTTGGCCTCTGTTGAAAAGGGAGTCTCATCTCCGTTTCCAGACAGACAATGTCACAGCTGTAGCTTATGTCAGCCATCAGGGGGAACTTGCAGTTCCTTGGCAATTATGGAAGTGTCTTGGATTCTCTCATGGGCAGAAGCCAATTATTGTCAAGTCTCTACAATCATATTCCAGGAGTCAACAACTGGGACACAGACTGTCTCAGCTGTCAATCTCTTCATCTAGGGGAGTGGTCTTTTCACCAGATTGTGTACAATCAGACTGTGGATCTCTGGGGTCTCCTAGAAGTAGATCTGATGGCCTCTTGTTTGAACAACAAAATTCCCAGGTACAGGTGCAAGATCCAGGGACCCTCAGGCAGAATTAGTGGATGCTCTAGTACCTTACTCTTTTCAGTCTGCTTATCTGTTTTTTTTTTCTTCCCAGAGTGATTTCCAAGATAAGGCTAGAGAAGTCTTCTGTAATTCTGATTGCCTCAGCTTGGCCTCACAGGATTTGGTATGCGGATCTGGTTCAGATGTCCAGTTGCCCACCTTGACCTCTTCCTCTACGGTCAGACCTTCTGTCCCAAGGTCCATTTTTCAATCCGGATCTCAAGTCTCTGAACTCAATGGCATGGTAATTGAACGCTTAGTCCTTAGACAAAGGGAATTCTATGTTTCTGTAATTGAAACATTAATTCAGGCTCATAAGCCTGCATCTAAAAAGATCTATCACAAGGTCTGGAAGGCCTTTATTTGATTGTATATAAATCATGGTTTTCCTCCTGACATTCTTTCAGAATTCCTATGATTCTGCACAGTTTTTGCAGAATGGTCTACATAAGGGCCTATATGCCAGTTCTCTGAAAGGGCAGATTTCTGCTCTTTTATTTTTGTTACCCAGAAAGATTGCTAATCTTCCTAATGTGCATGGTTTTGTGCAGGGTCTAGCTCATATTAAACCTGTTATCAAGCCTATTTCTTCTCCATGGAATCTTAAACTGGTGTTTTGCAGGCTCCTCTTTTTAAACATATGCATAAATAGGACAATCCTTATTTATTTTGGCTATTTCAATTGCTAACAGAGTTTGAGTTTTCTGCTCTTTCTTATATACGGTTAACCTCCTTATCTGATTTTTCATTAGTATAAGGCTGTTTTACAGACGTCATTTAATTTTTTTGCCTAAAGTTGTTTTTAAAGATGACATTAACAGAGAGATTGTTGTTCCTTCTTTGTGTCCTAATCCTAAGAATGTTTCTGAGTGAGATTTTCATTATTTGGATGTTGTTAGGGTGTTGGAGTATTACTTTAATGCTACTAAGGATTTTAGACAAACTTCCAGTTTGTTCCTTCTTTTTTTCTCGTCCTAGGAAAGGTCAAAAGACCTCTGCTGTTTATTTTGCCTCTTGGTTAAAACTTTTTTTTTTTTTTTAAACAAGCTTTATTAGTGGTGAATTATTCAACATTACATGGGCACATAGATAACAACAATGTATAGCATAATCATATACTTTTACATGTAATTGACCCGTTATGTTACGCTTTGTACTTTATAAACCTTAAACAGATGATAGTTTAAAATCAGGCGTCTTCTTGCGTTGAGCTAATCTGATAAGTCCAACTTTGAGCTTGTTACAATATTTTAATGTTAATCATAGATTGTAACAATAGTGTGTACATTTGTAATATGAATCATTGAAAAGGTACTTCAGGTGTTCATGTTAATATTACTAGTGAACATCCTCAGTTTACTTACTGCACTCAACTGGGAATATTTTGATTCCTGATGCAATGGGCAGGTAGGAAAAGGAAAGAACAATAGGCGAAAGCAGGACCATGCAAGAAGAATAGAAGGGGAGTGAAAAAAAGGGGGGGGGGGGAAGGAGGAAGAAAGAGGGAGGAAGGAGAGAGTGTGGAGATTATAGTGTCATGAGGGGGCCTTTTTAAGGTTATCTGTGCGATGGGTTATCTCAAAGCCCTACCAAACTATCATATTTCTTCCTTCCCAAGTCAGGAGCATCATTTCATGTGTGCAGAGCTTATCAATTTTAAGGTAGTGATATCTTTCAAGTCTCAGCAATTTTCCCAACCTGACCCTCCACTCCTGCAAGCTTGGGATATGTTGCTCTTTCCAGTGGAGGGGTATCAATCCCTTACCTCCATTCAGCATTAGAAGAAAAAGCAGGTACCTGTCCTCTCCAATTATTTTAGGTAACTCATGGTAAATTGGATAAATTGGCTTAGGGGAGATAATAATCATAAGAATCTTACCAGAAGGGGCGTATGTGTAGGCATGTCCACCAGCTATGTAGGAGGGTACCTTCCTCTCTGCATCCCCTCCAACACTCCCCACTTGTGTTAGGATATATTTTTTTAAGTCTTTGGGGAGTCAGATACCATCTGCTTAGAAATTTGTAGTGCATCTCTTGTAATCTGGCAGAGACTGATGCTCTTTTTTGCTTTTTCAAAGATTTTCAGTCAATCTTTAACTTCTATGTCCTGTACTAAGTCTGCCTGCCAGACTTGCACATATGTTGGTAGAGTGGATTCTCCCTTTGTTAATAAGAGTTTGTAAAGTAGCGATATTAAATGGAATGGAGCCTGGGACATAGTGCAAAGTACCTAAAAGAGTGTTTTGTATCTAGTTAATGAGGGTTTTTCTTTATGAGTATTATAGTAGTGTGATATTTGCGCCATTCTGAAACATGACAAGAAAATGTTTTGGTCCCATTCAGCCAACTCCTCTTGAGTTTTGAGTTTGTCTTGTTGTAATATATTGTATATAGAGGAGTTCACTAAAGGGTATAAATTGCCTGCAACATGTGATCCATATTCTATCCCTAAATCTGGGTTCTCTCTTATGGGTGTAAGCGGCGAGACGAAAGTCTCAGTTCGGATCAATCTGTCCCAAATTGTGAATACCTCATCTAGCAACAGGTATTTTTTTATCTGCATCGGCTGGTGTTTTGCAGATATCCAGGCCAACACTCACACATTTCCTCTCTGGAGGATTTCATTATCCATTTGTACCCAGGCTTTGTTTGGTAGATTATGACTTTACTCAACCAGTCTCTGCAGGGTTATAGCTCTCTGGTACTCCTTCAAATAGGGACCCCCCCATCTCTGGGCATATAGATAGTTTTCCTTCTAATTCTAGGTTTTTTGCCTGTTCCATATATAGGATTCTATAGCTGACTGTATTTGGTGAAGTAGATGTGATGCCGACGATATGGGAACAGTCTGCGGGATATACAGTACTCTAGGCAGCACATTCATCTTGACGACACCAACTCAGCCCATACAAGAAATGGTTTGGTTTTTCCAATTAGCGAGGTCACTTAGGATTTCTTTTTTTATACGTTTGTACTTGAGTTCCACCAGTTCCCCTAGGGCTGATGTGATTGTGATACAGAGATATTTTATGGAATGGTGTGCTATCTTGATAGGGCAATTTGATTTAAGGGTACCAAAGATGTTAGGGGATTCTGTGATATTTAGAATTTCGGATATTAAGGGATTAAGGAGAAAGTCCAATACTTTATCATATTCTGTGAACTCTGTCAAAGCTGCTTGTAGTGACTGAGCCAAGTTTGATATTGTCAAGAGTATATCGTCTGCATACTGATTTTACTTGCTAATACTTCTATGGCAAGAGCAAACAAAAGTGGTGAGTGGAGACATCACTGCCTCGTTCCGTTTCTAATTTGAAATATCTTGGATAATGTGCCATTTACCCTTACCTTTGCATTTGGTGTAGAGTACAGTGATATCACTCTGTTAATGAAACTAGGCCCAATGCCGAATTTGATCATAGTATGTCGCATGGCGTAACCAATTAACCCGGTCAAATGCTTTGTCAGCATCCGTTGACACTAGTGCGAGGGGAATCAAATTGTTTTGGACATGGGTGATCAACTGCAAGACTTTGAGGGTGTTATTTCGGGCCTCTCGAGCAGGGATGAATATGACTTGATCTGTTGAGATCAGTTGGGGGGAGGTATTTATTACGTCCATTGGCTAGGACTTTGGCCAGTATTTTAACGTCTGAATTGAGTAGGGAAATCGGTCAGTAATTTTCTCATCTGTCCAAAGGTTTGTCTGGTTTGGGAATCACTGTTATGTGGGCTTCTAGCATAGTGCCTGGTAGGGAAGGGGTGTCAGATAGTTGGTTAAAAATGTTCAGTAGTTCAGGAGCCAGAATATCTATAAATGATTTATAATACTTGGCACCAAAGCCATCCGGTCCTGGGCTTTTGCCTGACAGAAAGTCTTTAATTGCTTTCTTTATTTCCTCTAGCGTGAAGGGAGTCTTTAGAGAGTCTGTGTCTTGCTTAGATAATTTAGGTAATGTAACACTAAACAGATATGTCAAGATAGTCTGGTCCATGTCAGGGGGCTTGGGGTTCCTCCCATAGTCTTTTTGTGGTATTGTATAGGGACTTATAGAAGTTGCCAAATATATCTGTTACTGATTTTCCATCAACTTTAACGGCACCGGTTTAATCTATCAATTTGTGGACATAAGATTTTATCTTTGCTTTGTCACCCTGCTCAAAGAATTGTTGCCTGAGGATAAGGGCCTTTTATTTCATGTAATTGGCAAGAGTCCATGAGCTAGTGACGTATGGGATATACAAACCTACCAGGAGGGGCAAAGTTCCCCAAACCTCAAAATGCCTATAAATACACCTCCCACCACACCCACAACTCAGTTTTAAAAAAAATTGACTCCTATGGAGGTGGTGAAGTAAGATTGTGCTTGATTTTTATGATTTCTTCTATGATAAGTACTTCTAAACATTCTGAAGCCCAATTCCTCTCAGAGTACAGTGTTTGTCAGAGGGATGTGAAGAGAGTATTGCCTATTGATTTTTACAGGAAATCTTTTCAAAGGTTCTCTGTTATCGGTTGTAGGGATTCATCTCCTACCTCCCTTTTAAGATTGACAATATACTCTTATACCATTACCTCTGCTGATAGTTTTCAGTACTGGTTTGGCTCTCTGTTGTATGTGGATGGGTGTCTTTTGTATAGTATGTATCATTATTTAATACACTCTCAGCTATGGTTGGCGCTTTATGTATTTTTATAAAGTTTTAAATATATGTGTTTACTTATATTTGCCACGAGTCAGGTCTATGTATATTTCTCTTTGCAGTCTAGCAGTTTCAGTATGGGAATTGTGTTTTAGGAAATTATTTTTTAAATATTTTCTTACCTGGGGTTTAGTCTTTTTTTCCTATTTGACTGTTTTTCCTTAAAAATTTGCGGGCAAATCTATGCTCGCGAGGGCACAAAATGCTGTTATTTATTGTGTCATTCTTGCCGCAAGAATTTTTTGGCACAAATGTGCTTCTATGATGACGCAAGTTCGATATTTCCTGTGTCTTAGTTGACGCCAGGTTGTTTGGCGCAAAGTTGTGTCTGTTATTACGCAAATTGCGTTATTGCGTTGTGCGTCATACTTGGTGCCAACTTTTACCTCACTTCCTATATGCTCCTTGTCTTCTTTATGCTCAGAGGGCTATGCTATTTTGTTTTTTTGCCTATTTTAGCATTTGCATTTTTTCCCATTCCTGAAACTGCTATATGAGCAAATAAGATATTTTTGTTTAAATGTTATTTTTTCTTTTACATTTTACAAGATGTCTCAATCTGATTCTGTCTCAGAAGCTGATGTAGGAACCATGTTGCCTGGACACAGTACTACCAAAGCTAGGTGTATCTGTTGTAAGCCAGCAGAGATTACATCTCCGGCTGTAGTATGTAACAGTTGTCATGATAAGCTTTTGCATGCCGAAAATGTTTCTATTAGTACTAGTACAGTATCTGTTGTTCCTTCAACATCTAATGTACATTATATCCCTGTATATATGAAAAATGATATTGCTGATGCGATACAGAAGGCTATGTCTGCTATTCCGCCTTCTAATAAACGTAAAAGGTCTTTTAAAACTTCTCATGATACTGATGAATTTTGTAATGACCGACAACATACTGATACTGATATATCCACTTCTGATGAGGATCTCTCTGACTCAGAAGATCCTGTTTCAGATATTGACATTGATAATTCAACTTATCTTTTTTAAGATTGAGTATATTCTGTCTTTGTTGAAAGAAGTATTGGTTACTTTGGATATTGAGGAGTCTGGTTTTCTTGATAACAAATCCAGTAAACTTTTAAATTCTGTTTATAAACCTCCTGTGATTGCTCCTGAGGTTTTCACTTTTCATGATGCTATTTCTAATGTGATTGCTAAGTAATGGTCTAAGCCTGGTGGTACTTTTGTTCCTTCTTCTAGGTTTAAAAGGTTGTACCCTTTGTCAGTGGCTAATTTAGAGTTTTGGGAAAAAGTCCCTAAGGTTGACGGGGCTATTTCTACTCTTGCCAAGCATACTACTATTCCTATGGAAGATAGCACTTCTTTTAAGGATCCTTTAGATAGGAAAATTGAATCTTATCTAAGGAAAGCTTATTTACATTCTGGCTATATTCTCAGGCCTGCCATTTCTATGGCTGATGTTGCGGCTGCAACGACTTTTTGGTTGGATAGCTTAGCACAATGGGAAAAAGATTCTGATTTATCTAGCATTGTTCGTTTGCTTCAAAATGCTCTTTTCTCTGTGATTCTATTTTTGATATAATCAAGATTGATGTTAAAAATGTCTTTGGCTTATTTAGCTAGAAGAGCTTTATGGCTCAAATTATGGAATGCTAATATGGTATCTAAATCTAGGTTACTATCTCTATCATTCCAGGGTAATAATTTGTTTGGTTCTCAATTTGATTATATTATTTCCACTATTACTGGAGGGAAGGGAGTTTTTTGCCTCGAGATAAAAAATCTAAGGGTAAAGCTAGAGCTTCTAATCGGCTTTGTTCCTTTCGTCAGAATAGAGAACAGAAAACTACTCCTTCCCTTGAGGACTCTGGCTCCAATTGGAAGCCATCTTCTTGTTGGAATAAATCCAAGCCTTTTAAGAAACTAAAGCCAGCCCCCAAAACTGCATGAAGATGCGGTTCTCAATCCAGTTCTACTGGTGGGGGCAGATTGAAATTATTTCAAGACCTTTGGGCAGGTTCCGTTCAGAATCATTGGATTCAGAATATTGTCTCTCAAGTGTATCGAATAGGTTTCAGAATAAGACATCCTGTGAGAAGGTTTTTTCTCTCTCATGTTCCAACAAATCCTGTGAAAGCTCAGGCCTTTCTGAAATGTGTTTCAGATCTGGAGCTTTCAGGGGTAATTGTACCAGTTCCACGTCTGAAACAGGGTCTGGGTTTTTATTCAAATCTATTCATTGTCCCAAAGAAGGAAATTTCTTTCAGACCAGTTCTGGATCTGAAGTTTTTTAATCACTTTGTAAGGGTCCCAACTTTCAAGATGGTGACTATAAGGACTATTCTGTTCAGCAAGGTCATTACATGTCCACAATAGACTTAAAGGATGCATACCTTCATATTCCGATTCATCCAGAACACTATCAGTTTCTGAGATTCTCTTTTCTAGACAAGCATTACCAATTTGTTGCTCTTCCATTTGGCCTAGCAACAGCTCTAAGAATCTTTTCAAAGGTTCTGGGTGCCCTACTATCTGTAATCAGAGAATAGGGTATTGCGGTGTTTCCTTATTTGGACGATATCTTGGTACTGGCTCAATCCTTTTCATTTAGCAGAATCTCACATGAATCAACTTGTGTTGTTTCTTCAAAGACATGGTTGGAGGATTAATTTACCAAAGAGTTTCTTGATTCATCAGACAAGGGTCACCTTTTTAGGTTTCCAGATAGATTCAGTGTTCTTTAACAGACAAGAGACAAATGAACTTGGTTTCTGCCTGTCGAAACCTTCAGTCTTGATCATTCCCTTCAGTGGCTATGTGCATGGACGTTTTAGGTCTCATGACTGCAGCATTGGATGCGATCCCCTTTGCTCGTTTTCATATGAGACCTCTGCAGCTTTTCATGCTGAATTAATGGTGCAGGGATTATACTCTGATATCACAAATTATATTTTTAAATCCCAACACTAATCTCTCTCTGACTTGGTGGTTAAACTATCAACTTATTGTTCAAGGGGCCTCCTTTGTTTGTTGTTTCTGGACTGTGATTTCAAGAGATGCAAGTCTCACAGGTTGGGGAGCTGTCTGGGGGTCTCTGACAGCACAAGGGGTTTGGAATCGTGAGGTTACCAATCAATATTTTAGAACTCTGTGCTATTTTCAGGGCTCGTCAGGCTTGGCCTCTATTAAGAGAGAATCATTCATTCATTGACAGACAATATCACAACTGTGGCATATGTCAATCATCAGGGTGGGACTTGCAGTTCTTTAGTAATGAAAGAAGTATCTTGAATACTTTCTTGGGCAGAATTCAAATCCTGTCTAATTTCTGCGGTATATATCCCAGGTGTAGACAATTGGGAAGTGGATTATCTCAGCCGTCAGACTTTACATCCAGGGGAGTGGTCTCTCCATCCAGATGCATTTTGTCAGATTGTACAGATGTGGGGTCTTCCTGAAATAGATCTGATGGCTTCCCATCTAAGCAAGAAACTTCCCAGGTATCTTTCCCAGTCAAGGGATGCTCAGGCGGAGATGGTGGATGCGTTAGCAGTTCCTTGGTTTTACCAACCTGCTTACATCTTTTTGCCTCTAGTTCTTCTTCCAAGGGCGATCTCCAAGATCATAATGGAACAATCACATGTGTTTCTGATAGCACCAGCATGGCCTCACAGATTTTGGTTTCCGGATCTTGTTCGGATGTCAAGTTGCCAACCTTGGCCACTTCCGTTAAGACCAGACCTTCTGTCTCAAGGGCCATTTTTCCATCATGATCTTAAATCGCTAAATTTTAAGGTATGGAAATTGAACGCTTAGTGCTTAGTCATAGAGGTTTCTCTGACTCAGTGATTAATACATTGCTACAGGCTCGTAAGTCTGTTTCAAGGAAGATTTATTATCCTGTTTGGAAAACCTATATTTCATGGTGTTCTCATAAATTCTCTTTTTTTTACAGTTTCTTCAGGATGGTTTGGATAACGGTTTGTCTGCAAGTACTTTGAAGGGACAAATCTCAGCTTTTTCTGTTTTATTTCATAGAAAGATTGCTAATCTTCCTGACATTCACTATTTTGTTCAGGCTTTGGTTCGTATCAAGCCTGTTATTAAATCAATTTCTCCTCCTTGGAGTCTTAATTTGGTTTTAAAAGGCTTTGCAGGCTCTTCTGTTTGAGCCTATGCATTCTCTGGATATTAAACTACTTTCTTGGAAAGTATTGTTCCTTTTGGCTATCTCTTCAGCTAGAAGAGTTTCTGAATTGTCTGCTCTCTCTTGTGAGTCTCCTTTTCTGATTTTCCATCAGGATAAGGCTGTTTTACAGACTTCGTTTAAATTTCTTCCTAAGGTTGTGAATTCTAACAACATTAGTAGGGAAATTGTTGTTCCTTCCTTGTGTCCTAATCCTAAGAATACTCTTGAAAGATCTTTACATTCTTTGGATGTTGTAAGAGCTTTGAAATATTATCTCGAAGCTACTAAAGATTTCAGGAGGACTTTTAGTCTATTTGTTGTTTTTTTTCTTGTCCTAGGAAAGGTCAGAAAGCCTCTTGTTTAAAGCTTTTGATTCACAAGGCTTATTTGGAGGCGGGACAGTCTCCGCGTCAGAGAATTACAGCTCATTCTACTATATCAGTCGCCACTTCTTGGGCTTTTAAGAATGAAGCTTCAGATGATCAGATTTGCAAAGCAGCAACTTGGTCTTCTTTCCATACATTTACAAAATTTTACCATTGTGATGTATTTGCTACTTCTGAAGCAGTCTTTGGAAGAAAAGTTATTCAGGCAGCTGTCTCAGTTTGATTCTTCTGCTTATGATTTATGTTTTTCTTGAAATTTATGAGAAAGACTTATTTTTTTGTGTGGATTTAATTTTTTTCAGCGGAAATAGATGTTTTTATTTTATCCCTCCCTCTAGTGACTCTTCTGTGGACTTCCACATCTTGGGTATTTCTATCCATATGTCCACTAGCTTATGGACTCTTGCCAATTACATGAAAGAAAACATAATTTATATAAGAACTTACCTGATAAATTAATTTATTTCATATTGGCGAGAGTCCATGAGGCCAACCCTTTTCTTATGGTGGTTATGTTTTTTGTATAAAAGCACAATTATATCTCCACTTTAGCCACTGGCGGCAATTTTCGCGCCAAACCCCTGTCCTGGGAGGCTATCCATCCAAGGACAACTGGAGCCCGGTTCCATAGCGGTGCAACTACAGCGCACCGCACTTTTCAGTTCTTGGCCGCTGCCATCTTAACACTAGTCCTCTGTGGACATCAAACAGCAAATATCGGCTGCTTTCCCTCACCCCTCCCACCGGTGCCTGCGTGAGGAGGTGAATGGGATTTTGCCTCTGCAGCTGTTTGCCTAAAGACTTGCAACTCTTGGAGCAAATCCAAAAAAACTTACAGTCTGTAAAAAAGACTCCCGGTATACGAGCGACCCAACGTACCAACAAAGTGTTGCTCTAACCACCGTTTAAATCTTACCAGGTTCCTTCCTAGGCCTGGGTGTGAAGAGGATGGACTGCTGCTTCTCGTCTTGTGCCTGAACTTGGATGGTTGGGGCACCGACTGGTGACGTTGTCAGACCGGCGCCGCGCTGCCCATTAGCGTGGTGCGGAAGCGGCTGCTGCCTTGTGCTGTCCACACACCGAGGCTGCTGGTGGATCTTAGGCAGCTTTCTATCCGCAAATACCGCACAGTTATCCTGGGCTGGTGAAACAACTCGGGTGCTTGATCCCCCGCGGATTGAAGATATCTGTATCGCTGGCTTGAATTGCCAGCCTGGCTGCCGAACGTGCAGGATTCAACAATACCACTGCACCGAGCTGCATGGTATAAGGTACTCCCTCTCTGTTGAGGTGCACACTAATTGACTATCGTACTTCGATCTAGTTTGGGCACTAAATATATCAGTCATATAACCGAAAGAAAGGGCAATACCCAAAGAGAAGCCCTCTTTTAACTCTTAAAGCCTATGCAACATAAAATTAAAAGCACGCTTCCCTGAACATTTATATCCCCATACTTGGACAAGGAAACCTGGTGGACTAAGTGTGATCCATATGCTCTTTTTTTTTTCTCCTGCTAAGCTGCATAAGTCATTAAAACTTCTCATTCACCTTTGGCTTCATGACTTTCCTCCCCTGCTCATCATAAGCTGTTTCAACAAAGGGATTGAACTATCAGAGGAACATTTTCTAATCAACCTCAGTATACTGCCTTACAGATTAATTTTGTCTTAATATTCACTGTATTTACGTTCTTTCATATTGTTTAGCAATATACTTGTTTTGTTTGTCACCCATCTGAAGTATGTTGGTATAAGTTACAATCTTACTCTGCTTTAAATTTTTTACCAATTTTATAGTATCCTCTTCCCTTCAGGAAAACATAGGCCTAGATTTGGAGTTTGGCGGTAGAAGGGCTGTTAACGCTCCGCGGGCTTTTTTCTGGCCGCACCATAAATTTAACTCTGGTATCGAGAGTTCAAACAAATGCTGCGTTAGGCTCCAAAAAAAGGAGCGTAGAGCATTTTTACCGCAAATGCAACTCTCGATACCAGAGTTGCTTACGGACGCGGCCAGCCTCAAAAACGTGCTTGTGCACGATTCCCCCATAGAAAACAATGGGGCTGTTTGAGCTGAAAAAAAACCTAACACCTGCAAAAAAGCAGCGTTCAGCTCCTAACGCAGCCCATTGTTTCCTATGGGGAAACACTTCCTACGTCTGCACCTAACACTCTAACATGTACCCCGAGTCTAAACACCCCTAACCTTACACTTATTAACCCCTAATCTGCCGCTCCGCGCTATCGCTGACCCCTTGCATATTTTTTTTAACCCCTAATCTGCCGCTCCGTAAACCGCCGCAACCTACGTATCCTATGTACCCCTAATCTGCTGCCCCTAACAGCCCGCTGACCCCTAGATTATATTATTAACCCCTAATCTGCCCCCCACAACGTCGCCGACACCTGCCTACACTTATTAACCCCTAATCTGCCGATGCGCACCTGAGCACTACATAATAAAGTTATTAACCCCTAATCCGCCTCACAACCCTATCAAAAATAGTATTAACCCCTAATCTGCCCTCCCTAACATCGCCGACACCTAACTTCAATTATTAACCCCTAATCTGACGACCGGAGCTCACCGCTACTATAATAAATGGATTAACCCATAAAGCTAAGTCTAACCCTAACACTAACACCCCCCTAAGTTAAATATAATTTAAATCTAACAAAATAAATTAACTCTTATTAAATAAATTATTCCTATTTAAAGCTAAATACTTACCTGTAAAATACATCCTAATATAGCTACAATATAAATTATAATTATATTATAGCTATTTTAGGATTTATATTTATTTTTACAGGCAACTTGGTAATTATTTTAACCAGGTACAATAGCTATTTAATAGTTACCTAGTTAAAATAATAACAAATTTACCTGTAAAATAAATCCTAACCTAAGATATAATTAAACCTAACACTACCCTATCAATAAATTAATTAAATAAACTACCTACAATTACCTACAATTAACCTAAACACTACACTATCAATAAATTAATTAAACACAATTCCTACAAATAAATACAATTAGATAAACTAGCTAAAAGTACAAAAAATAAAAAAGAACTAAGTTACAAAAAATAAAAAAATATTTACAAACATAAGAAAAATATTACAACAATTTTAAACTAATTACACCTACTCTAAGCCCCCTAATAAAATAACCAAAGCCCCCAAAATAAAAAATTCCCTACCCTATTCTAAATTAAAAAAGGTAAAAGCTCTTTTACCTTACCAGCCCTGAACAGGGCCCTTTGGCGGGGCATGCCCCAAGAATTTCAGCTCTTTTGCCTGTAAAAAAAAACATACAATACCCCCCCCCAACATTACAACCCACCACCCACATACCCCTAATCTAACCCAAACCCCCCTTAAATAAACCTAACACTAAGCCCCTGAAGATCTTCCTACCTTGTCTTCACCATCCAGGTTCACCGATCCGTCCTGAAGATCTCCTCCGATGTCCTGATCCAAGCCCAAGCGGGGGGCTGAAGAGGTCCATGATCCGAGTCAAAGTCTTCATCAAGCGGGGCAGAAGAGGATCTTCCATCCAATTGAAGTTTCATCCAGGCGGCATCTTCTATGGTCTTCCATCCGGAGCCGAAGCGGCAGGATCCTGATGACCTCAGCGCGGAACATCCATCCGGCCCGAACGACTGAAACGACGAATGACTGTTCCTTTAAAGGGACGTCATCCAAGATGGCGTCCCTCGAATTCCGATTGGCTGATAGGATTCCTATCAGCCAATCGGAATTAAGGTAGGAATTTTCTGATTGGCTGATTGGAATCAGCCAATCAGAATCAAGTTCAATCCGATTGGCTGATCCAATCAGCCAATCAGATTGAGCTCGCATTCTATTGGCTGTTCCGATCAGCCAATAGAATGCGAGCTCAATCTGATAGGCTGATTGGATCAGCCAATCGGATTGAACTTGATTCTGATTGGCTGATTCCATCAGCCAATCAGAAAATTCCTACCTTAATTCCGATTGGCTGATAGAATCCTATCAGCCAATCGGAATTTGAGGGACGCCATCTTGGATGACGTCCCTTAAAGGGAATAGTCCATTCGTCGTTCAGTCGTCGGGCCGGATGGATGTTCCGCGCTGGAGGTCTTCAGGATCCTGCCGCTTCGCTCCGGATGGAAGACCATAGAAGATGCCGCCTGGATGAAGACTTCAATCGGATGGAAGATCCTCTTCTGCCCCGCTTGGATGAAGACTTTGACCGGATCATGGACCTCTTCAGCCCCCCGCTTGGGCTTGGATCAGGACATCGGAGGAGCTCTTCAGGACGGATCGGTGAACCTGGATGGTGAAGACAAGGTAGGAAGATCTTCAGGGGCTTAGTGTTAGGTTTATTTAAGGGGGGTTTGGGTTAGATTAGGGGTATGTGGGTGGTGGGTTGTAATGTTGGGAGGGGGTATTGTATGTTTTTTTTTACAGGCAAAAGAGCTGAAATTCTTGGGGCATGCCCCGCACAGGGCCCTGTTCAGGGCTGGTAAGGTAAAAGAGCTTGTACCTTTTTTAATTTAGAATAGGGTAGGGAATTTTTTATTTTGGGGCGCTTTGTTATTTTATTAGGGGGCTTAGAGTAGGTGTAATTAGTTTAAAATTGTTGTAATATTTTTCTTATGTTTGTAAATATTTTTTTTATTTTTTGTACTTTAGCTAGTTTATTTAATTGTATTTATTTGTAGGAATTGTGTTTAATTAATTTATTGATAGTGTAGTGTTAGGTTAATTGTAGGTAATTGTAGGTAGTTTATTTAATTAATTTATTGATAGGGGAGTGTTAGGTTTAATTATATCTTAGGTTAGGATTTATTTTACAGGTAAATTTGTTATTATTTTAACTAGGTAACTATTAAATAGCTATTGTACCTGGTTAAAATAATTACCAAGTTGCCTGTAAAATAAATATAAATCCTAAAATAGCTATAATATAATTATAATTTATATTGTAGCTATATTAGGATGTATTTTACAGGTAAGTAGCTTTAAATAGGAATAATTTATTTAATAAGAGTTAATTTATTTCGTTAGATTTAAATTATATTTAACTTAGGGGGGTGTTAGAGTTAGGGTTAGACTTAGCTTTAGGGGTTAATCCATTTATTATAGTAGCGGTGAGCTCCGGTCGTCAGATTAGGGGTTAATAATTGAAGTTAGGTGTCGACGATGTTAGGGAGGGAAGATTAGGGGTTAATACTATTTATTATAGGGTTAGTGAGGCGGATTAGGGGTTAATACATTTATTATAGTAGCGCTCAGGTCCGCTCGGCAGATTAGGGGTTAATAAGTGTAGGCAGGTGTCGGCGACGTTGAGGGGGGCAGATTAGGGGTTAATAAATATAATATAGGGGTCGGCGGTGTTAGGGGCAGCAGATTAGGGGTACATAAGGATAACGTAGGTGGCGGTGCTTTGCGGTCGGAAGATTAGGGGTTAATTATTTAAGTAGCTGGCGGCGACGTTGTGGGGGGCAGGTTAGGGGTTAATAAATGTAATACAGGGGTCGGCGGGGTTAGGGGCAGCAGATTAGGGGTACATAAGTATAACGTAGGTGGCGGTCGGCAGATTAGGGGTTAAAAAATTTTAATCGAGTGGCGGCGATGTGGGGGGAGCTCGGTTTAGGGGTACATAGGTAGTTTATGGGTGTTAGTGTACTTTAGAGCACAGTAGTTAAGAGCTTTATAAACCGGCGTTAGCCCAGAAAGCTCTTAACTCCTGCTATTTTCCGGCGGCTGGAGTTTTGTCGTTAGATGTCTAACGCTCACTTCAGAAACGACTCTAAATACCGGCGTTAGAAAGATCCCATTGAAAAGATAGGATACGCAATTGACGTAAGGGGATCTGCGGTATGGAAAAGTCGCGGCTGAAAAGTGAGCGTTAGACCCTTTAATCACTGACTCCAAATACCAGCGGGCGGCCAAAACCAGCGTTAGGAGCCTCTAACGCTGGTTTTTCACGGCTACCGCCGAACTCTAAATCTAGGCATAGTGTTTTTGGGATACTATAGGATTTCTCCTGGGTACTGACACAAGACCTGCTATTCTGTTGGTAATAATTGAAAACAGCACTTATGCTATAATAGTCTATATAAAAGGGGCTTTTTCAGGTTGTTAGGAAGGATAAGATTGATAGCAGGATATAAGAAATTTCTTTTTGTACAGACGTGCATCACATATCATTTATTTTTCAGTTACTCCTTACCTCCTTCATAACAAGCTATAAAAAACGCCTTTGTATTTTGAAAATTGAACAAAAGTATATTTATGTCTAGTTGAATTGGGCCACTAAAATGTTTTTTTTTGTTTTTTTTTCTTTTTCTTTTTTTTGGAATGATAATATTTTGTAAATATTGTTTTTTCTACTAAAGATCGTTTGATCTAACGCTGGGCCATAGCTGCTTAGGAAACTCACAAATTGCTTATTAATTATTCTATTATATTTCCCTGTAAAAGCTGCACTGCTAATATATACCTGGTAAAGGGCCTCTAATAATTTTAGCTCTTGTGGAGAGTGCTTAAAACTTTCCTTCTCAAATAACCTTAACTCCAGTAATTCTTAACATAGTACCAGTCATTATTGGTTTTAGAGTTACGTATAGTTCTGTGGTTAAAACTCTGCCTTGCTGGTTTTGAAAATAACTGTATTCATTTTGCTGGGGGCTACCTCTTAAAACTGAAACTTCACTAACTGTTTCCTCGCCTACACCTTTTTTTTTTTTTTTTTCTTTCTTTTTTCTCTCTTCTCCCTTCACAATCCTACACCTCATTTCATGAAGTAATCACATTATTTATTTATTTATTTTTTCTCACGACACTCACGATACCTTTTGGTCTAGTACCATCTGCACCTTAGACACCTAATTATTCACTTAGTTCTTTTTGGACATTAACACACACCATCCCTATATGCACTCAGCCCCCTGTCCTTTTCACCACTCCCCCCCCCCTTTTTTTTTTTTGTCTCTCCTTCACGGTAATATTACACTCAATTACCTTCTCACATCACCATAACACACACCTCGACACTAATATAATTCACTTCTCCTTCACCCTGGTTTAACAGGTTTAAAGCCCAAAGGGGGTTGTTTTATTCCTTCCCCTTCCCCCCCCCTTTTTTTTTTTCTCTTTCTCTTTCTCTTTCTCATTTCTCTCTTTCTCCCACCAAAATCATTCCACCGTTTTTTCATGATCGACACCTGTCCTATGGACACATTTCTAAATACTTCCCTGAGAACTCTCTCTCCAAATATGGCAGGTAGGCATAAAGACAAAAAGTCAAAAGGGGTTTCTGAAAATCTATCAGATACCACTGCACCTACTATCAACCCCGCTATAGAAGCTCTAAATATCCAAAATCTGGTCTCTAATATTTCTGAAGCACTAACTCCCAAGTTTGATACCTTAAAATCTGAGATAAAACAAGATATAGCACAACTTTCCCAGGAAATTAGGCAATTCTCAAACAGATTGCAAGAGGCAGAACAGAGGATCTCTGACCTTGAGGACCTTACTATTACACATAGCACTACCCTAGAGGAAAACAATACCAAGATCCATAAACTAATGTTGAAAATGGAAGACCTAGAAAATAGATCCCGTAGAAATAATTTAAGGATCATTGGGATACCTGAAGATAAAAAATATGAAGACCTCTCCCTTTTTGTTACTGAGACCCTTGTCCAACTTCTAGGAATGCCTAGCTCTCATATAATAATAGAGAGGGCTCATAGAATAGGTCCATCTCCAACTGACAACAAAACAAATAATAGGCCCAGACCAGTGATAGTGCGATTTTTGAATTATCTTGACAAAATAAACATACTCCAACAATTCAAAAAGAAACAACCAATCAGCTTAGAGGGTGCCAAGATTCTCTTGTTCCAGGATTTCTCTGTTGAGACTTCCGCAAGAAGAAGAGAATTGGCACCTATCTGCACAAAAATGATTAAAAGAAGCTATAAAGCCACACTGCTATATCCTTCCAAATTAAAAATAACTGTCAGGGACAAAGTATACTTTTATGAAAACGCACATGAAGCCGAAACTTTTTTTTCTGAAATAGAATCTGCAGTACAAAGTGGCGTTAGTTAGTCAGTAATAAACAAATATTTGATTAACCAGATTCACCAGGCCCCTACGGAGTAGGTATGGAGCTCAGTAGGACAAAGACGACCTCTAAAGAGGTCAAAAATGGGGTCAAGAACCAGCAGGGAAGGTTTTCCTGCTGAGAGTTGAATTGAGATATGATCAAATTAATTCTTTCTTTTTTCTCCGCCCCTCCCCCCCTTTTTTTTTTTTTTTTTTCTCCTCTCTTCCCCTTCTCCTCTTCCCCCTCTCTCTCTCTTCTTCTTGCCTCCCGTCCCTGCCCCTGCTATAGTTATCATAGACAAATTAAAGGATGACTAAGAGATTAGATAAACTCAAATTAATATCATGGAACATAGGAGGCATCTCGACTCCTATTAAAAGGAAGGCAATCATCTCTCACCTGAGAAAAATGCAGGCGGATCTTGCGTTTTTGCAAGAAACACATTTAAACATAGATGAAACTAAAAAAATGAAAAGTTCTTGGGTTAAGGAGGTTGTTGCCTCCCCCAGCTTTGGAAAAAAAAGAGGGGTAGCTATATTAATCGGAAAGAGGTTGGAACACGAATTAGTTCACTCCGAAAGGGATCCAGAGGGGAGGTTTGTACTGGTAAAAATTAAAATCCAAGGCCAACTATTCACTCTTTGTAATCTGTATGCACCAAACAAATTAGACTATGAGTTCTGGGATATGCTGCAATCTAAAATACTACTTTACTCAGAAGGTTTCGTGGTGATAGGAGGCGATTTCAATATGGCCCCGCAATCCCCCCTGGATAGACTGCGGCAGGTTAACAAACAAATAAAACAAAAAAGGGACAATCTTGAAACAAAATTATTTAAAACTTTAACTCACAACCTTGCCGTCAAGGATATTTGGAGAATACAAAATCCAGACGTCCGAGATTTTACCTGCCTTTCCAGGGCTCATAAAACTCTATCCAGAATAGACCTTTTTCTAATTGATGACAGATTATGTACATCGAAAACGACTGCAGGAATAACTCCTGTAATCCTATCGGATCACTCCCCTATCTTCCTAGAATTACAACTTAACCGTTATACAAACCCATCTGCAAGGTTCTCTTTTCCATATTATCTGGTCAATGACCCCAAATTTAAAAAACATTTAACTGATAGATTTAAGGAATACCTTCTATTTAACTCTGGATATGCAGATCGTCCGGAAATCTTTTGGGGAGCTGCTAAAGCAGTTATAAGGGGGGAAATAACGGCATACGCTGCCAGGATCTCGAAAAAACTGAGAAAGAGAGAGAAAGAGGCCACGAACTATGTGATAAATGCGTACAGTAGTTATCTAGTGCAGATAACACCCTTCTTTTGGGCTAAATACATAAAAGCCAAGAGCGAAAGAGACGCTGTGGCATTATTAATTGAAACACAAAGAAACTGAAGTTTCAGGCCAAGCTTTACCGGTTTGGCAACAAATCCGGCAAGCTACTAGCCAAATTAGTTAAAGGAGACAACAAGCCCCCCAGGATTGAAAAAATTTCCATCTAGGGAAGGTACTGGTTAAAGCAGACGACATTTTGGAAGCTTTTACAAAATACTATAGTGAACTTTACTCGGCAAAAACAGAGGACAAGGGCCAGTCTGAACAATTCTGGAGTCAGATCATTTGTCCTACAATTACACCAGAAATAAACTCTGCCTTAAATAGCCCGATATCCAATGAAGAAATTAGCAAAACGATATCCGAATTATCTATGAATAAAGTAGCAGGCCCTGATGGCATCCCCAATGAGGTTTATAAAATCTTAACTCAAGAGATAACTCCTTATCTATGTAATACCTATAATGATTTCTTCACCACAGGCAAACCCATACCAGCCGATTTCTCCGCTCTTTCACAACTTTACTTCTTAAAGGAGGCAAGGACCCCAATCACAAGGCTTCTTATCGACCCATAGCACTTTTAAACTCAGATTACAAGATTCTTGCCTCAATATTGGCACGCAGACTGCAAGGCGGTCTTCCACATATTATTCATAATGACCAAGCAGGGTTCATGCATCGACGAAATTCTGCTTCTAAGATACGGGAAGTTTTGCTGGTGTCCGAATTTTTTGGGACACGAGAGGAGGGGACAGGGGACAATAAAGATCTTGCAATAGTCGCCATTGATGCGGCTAAAGCATTTGACTCAGTTTTCTTCAGCCACCTTTTCACCTCTTTAAATAAATTTGGGTTCAGGGACAATTTCCCTAACTTCATAAAGAACCTATACTCATGTCCCCACACTAGACTTATAGTAAATAATTCTTTATCCTCTGATATTATCATCGAAAGGGGAACGCGACAGGGTTGCCCCTGTCCCCCCTTCTCTTTAATATTGCCATAGAATCACTAGCAATAAGGATCAGACAGAACATTGAGGGCATCGAAATTGGCAAACACGAAATGAAAGCTGCATTATATGCGGACGATATTCTTCTCTATATCTCAAACACAAAGGTAAATATACCCAAATTGTTCAGCATCATAGATCAATTTGGCTCATTCTCTGGGTATACAGTTAATGCTTCTAAGTCCGAACTATTCTGGTTAAAAAAGACCACTGACTCAATTAAAACAGCCCGCTCAGAGAGGTCTCTGAATAGTTTAAATACCTTGGAATTATTATTCCAGTAAGATTCAATGATCTTTATAAATTTAATATACACCTATCCTGACAATGATTTGTGAGAGATTAAAAACCTGGCAGAGTCTACCCATCTCACTTTCTGGGAGAATAGCTCTCTACAAAATGGTTCTCCTCCCGAAACTCCCTATACGTTTTACAAAACACCCCGTTAATAATATATGGAAAAGATATCCGGCTGCTTAATAAGGCAGTTAGAAAATTTCTCTGGCAAGGGAAGAAGTCGAGAATCTCTATAACAAAACTAACTCTGGCCAAAGAATATGGGGGCTTAACCTTGCCAGATATTAGGCATTACAATTTAGCTTTCCTTGCACGAACTGTTACAGATTGGATCCATTCTAAAAATTATGTCACAAACATATCGCTTGAGGTTAACAATGCCACCCATTTCTTCCAATTGGCCTGGCTCACTGCGAACCCAAATCTTTACCCCCTGAGATAAAGAAGCTTAAAAGCCTCTTGAATCCCATCAAAGCCTGGTGGAAAATAGGGGCCGCGTTAAGAATTGACTGCAGTACCTCCCAGTACCTCCCAATAAAAGGGAATTCCAAGTTTCAGCCTGGCTTGGAATCGGCTATGTTTGACAGATGGTCTCAAAAAGGACTTGGAAAAGTCCGGCAACTTTTTGAAAAAGACTCAAATGTCATAAAAACATTTGAACATCTGAAAAACGAATTTAATATACCACATAAGGAGTTCTTTGCATATTTACAGCTCAGACATTTTGCTCAGGAATAGCTAGGAATAGTGGTTTGTCTTGGACCCTTGGTAAATTGGAAAATTGGCTAACTCTGATCAAAGTGGGATGTATGTCTATAACCCCCTGTATGCACTCCTTAATTCCAACAAAGGAATTCCAATACTAGAACAATTAGCGTTGGCTTGGTCCAGGCTTATCCCTTCAGAATCCATAGATTCGCATAGCGTGCAGAAATCAATTGTAAGGGTATCCCGGGCTACTCTCTCTGCTACATGGAGGGAAGCACACCTAAAAACTTTACACAAAACATACTTTACTCCAGCTTTAGGCTATAAAATACATAATTCAGATTTAGTGATTGCCCCAAGTGCTCCCTTCCTGCAGCAGATATGTTGCATATGTTCGGAACTGTCCGAAGTACGTCAATTCTGGTACAGACTAGAATTTTGGATTAACAAGAATTTGGTAACTTCTCCCATGGTCCTCACTTTGCCACAGATCATATTTTGCGTCCAACCGGGGGAAGGGCAACAACCTCAGGAAAAACTTATTACCCTTTCAATTTTAGCTTCTAGATACTTGATTCTTAAGTATTGGAAAGATTCAGGATCCCCTTCAATCTCGGAGGTGAGAAATTGCTTAAAGAAGCAATGCATGATTGAGCAAAGAGATACTAACATTGATAATGAAGGTGACATTAAAAACATTTTTACGAAGTGGTCAGCCTTTATTAAAGGATACCGACTAATGAAATAGAAACGTTAATCTTTCCGTTTAGGAATTCAGAGCTGATATTGCTCAATCTTTGGTAAAAAGACCTTCTACATATCAATCAGCCTAACCAAGGTCCTCTGACTAATGCAACAAAAATGATAACTTTTACCATCTAATATGTCAGAAATGGGGGTTGTGACGGGGGGGGGGCTGGGGGTGACGGAGAGGAGAGGGGGGGAATCTTCCTTCCTTCAACCCCTTTTCCTTTTTTTTTTCTTTTTTTTTTTTTTTTTTTTCCTTTTTTGTTTGTTGTCTTGTTTGATGGTTGCTGAATGCAAACTTTGCAACCCAAGGGAGGGGAGGGTGAAGGGGTGGGATAGGGAGGGAGAGACTCAATACTAAACAAGTGAAGAATTAATTAATTAAAGGCAGGGGAAATGTTACATAATCATATGTGTTTGTCTATTTTTGTGTATGTCTATCCAAACTAATATGTTAACTAGATGTTTTTTCTTTGTGACATAATAGCCATATTTGATGTGTTATTGGATGTAACTGCCCTGCTTTTTATTTCGTCTTTTTTGAAATGTAACCCATTTGTTTTACTTCTCATGTAATATTAATGTATGTAATCCTAATAAATAGAAATTTAAAAAAAAAAAAAAAAGCACAATTATATTTCCAGTTACTCTTTTGTATGCTTTTTTTCTAATCCTTATTTTATCACCTCACTACTTGGCTATTCATTAAATTGAGTTATGGGTGTGGTGGGAGGTGTATTTATAGGCATTTTTAGGTTTGGGAAACTTTGCCCCTCATGGTAGGATTGTATATTCCATACGTCACTAGCTCATGGAATCTTGCCAATATGAAAGAAATTAATTTAGCAGGTAAGTTCTTACATAAATTATGTTTTTCTGGTGTTCCTTTTGCAGGAAATGCAGAAGATTTGCTCTAGCTAATGCCAAAGAGGCCTGGAGAGCCTCATCAGCAGGATGTTTCTTATGGGCTTGCTCAATGTTTGTAACCTGAGATAAAAGCGCGTTATAGCTGTCTTTTTTTGTCTAGAAAGTTTAGCTATCTGTTTGATTAGCACTCCTCTGATGGTGCATTTATGCGCCTCCCAGATAGTGGTATCCTGCGTGTTGTCATCAACATTGAGCTGTAAATATTCCACTAACATTTTTATTTTATTTCTGTTTTGAATAAGTGGTCATCTGATAATGTATCATCTAGCTTTCATATAAAGGGCGTGATTGGGGAGTTGGGCTAGAGTATTGAGCAGCTAACTGGCGCATGGTCTGAATGAATGTTGCTGTTAGTGGTGATGGTAAGGCCTCTCAGATCTGTAAAGAGGTAGTCTATCCTATAATATTTTCTGTGAGGGTTGGAATAGAAGGTAAAATCTTTTTGAGTATTTGGTGGGGAGTTCTAGAGATATCATCTGACGTGTCCAGTGTGGGATCTTAGGATGCATTGAGGTCCCCCCCAAATATAAGATGCCTGTTTGGATTTCTAGAATTTTACGGGTGATACTTTGAAGGAAGATATGTTGGGACTGATTAGAGCAATATATTCGCCAGTGTTATGGGCCTTCCGAAGAGTGAACCGGCCAGAATCAGGTACCTGCCCTCTGGATCGTGATGTGTTTGCGAAAGCTGGAAAGGTATTTTAGCGCTAATCAAGATACCTACTACATTTTTTTTTGTGGGGCCTGATGCAAAGGGGGCAGTAGCTTATCAATGGTTAAACCATGTGGGCTCATGCGCTGCAGAGAAGTGTGTTTCCTGTATATATATTATATCACCTCCTAGTCTATGTAGATCCCTATAGAGCGCTTGCTGGGGTTATTAAATCCCTTAAAATTTATAGTAAGGAGCTCTACAGAGAGGTTTTTAATGCAACTTTGTGATGAAGCCATAATAGCGGAGTGGGGAGAGAAAAAAAAAGGGGGGGGAGAAAGAAAGGGAAAAGAAAAGGGGAAGAGGTTAGGAAGCAGGAAGAAGGAGAGGTCCCTTACGAAGAGGGGGAAGCGTTGTGTCTAGAAGACCAGATTAAAGTTTAGTGTGAGTACTGTGTCTGGAGCAATACACTGATATAGCATATAAACAAAAACAGTCACAGTGAGTAAATGCAAACAAATAATATACAATTAGTGTTACAATAACAAATCAGGGGTAGTTTCCCCCATGTCTCCACATAGAATATAAACATTTAAATATGAATATGTAAATGTGTGCACTCCTAGGGTATGGGCTGTATCTCTGTCGCCTATCCAAACCCAGCTTAAAAGCTGTAACATAGGCATTTTCATCCATAATAGGGCAAGTAAACATAGTACAACCTTTCAAACTGTTGAATTATTAATAATCGCTCCCCAGTGGGCACCCAGTATACTGTTGGTGAGCCAGTTTTGCTGCTACCACGGTATTATCCTACTATTCATCTATTGGAATCATCCTTCTGTATAAAGCAGTTTAAGGATGCTCTGCATCTTATATATGCTTGGACCCCACTATTGCGATGTTGGTTAAAACTTTTTATTCACAGAACTTATTTGGAGACAGGCCTGCCTCCACTGCAGTGGATTACTGCTTATTCTACTAGGTCAGTTGACACTTCTTGGGCTTTCAAGAATGAGGCTTCAGTTGATCAGATTTGTAAGGCAGCTACTTGGTCTTCTTTGCATACTTTTACTAAATTCTTCCATTTTGATGTTTTTGCTTCTTCTGAAGCAATCTTTGAAAGAAAGGTCATTCGGGCAGTTGTCTGTTTGATGTTTTCCACCTGTTTGACTTATTTTAAGTGCATTAAAAAATAATTGGAGTTGTGGATTAAATTTCTCCCTTTGTTACTCGTGGACACCACAGCTTGGGAATTTGTTCCCAAGAGTAAAGGTTTGTGGACTCTCACCACCTGTATGAAAAAAATAATAATTTATACTTACCTGATAAATTAATTTCTTTCATGGTGGTGAGCGTCCACGAGTCTCCCACCCTTATGTTTTTTTGGGATTAGTCTTTTTTTACTGCACATTTTATGGCTGTTCTTTTTTTCTTACCTCACTTGCTTGGCTATACGTTAGACTAAGGTAAGTGTGAGGTTGGAGGGGTTTTATAAAGCTCTTGGGGTTTGCAAATATTTGCATCCTCCTAGTGGTAGAGAAGAGTAATTACCAAGAGTAAGGATCGTGTACTCTCACCACCATGAAAGAAATTAATTATTCAGGTAAGCATAAATTATGTTTTTCGACTTTGATCTGAACCTTAAAAATACCGGCCGTGTCAGTAAAATACCGGCTGGGTGGCAAACCTAGGTTAAACACATAGTAAAAGTACCACTATGAAGCCTCAGATCAGTGCTGGTCTTGGCCAGATACAGCAGTTGAGTCAATCAGCCTCAACTTAGGTTGTGTGACTGCCACAGCTATTTATTTTGGCCTGTCAACTAGTTTCATGTTTGTGAAACACTGGTCCATATGCTAGAAACTTATTGGCTGATAAGCAGAACTCCTACATCGTTATTGGTGTACAGTAGTTAGTATGATTTGATACCCATATGCTAAACCACTTGCCAATGATGTAGCATATCCGTAAAAAGCTGGCTAGAAGAAATATGTACATCTCCATGTAAAAAAAAATATATATTATATATATATTTTACCTCACAAATTTCTTACTAGTTAGAGCATTGTAGAGGAACTTCAAACAGCCAGTTTGGATGCCTGACCTTTGACAATCCCTTTATTTTCTAACTCAAGGAAGTTTAATATGAAATCTAGCAATAACATAGTGAAATCCAACAACATTTATGGCAAAACCCCACAAGATCACAGTAAAGAAAGTTGGTTTGTTTTCTTTCATACACCTGGTGAGAGTCCACGATCCATTACTCCTGGGAATCACTGTTCCCTGCCACTAGGAGGCAAAGATTCCCAAACCCCAAGAGGCCTATAAAAACCCTCCCACCTCACAGGCAACTCTGTTTTGTCTTTACCTCCACTGGAGGAAGGTACAGAATGAAGATGTGCATGTGATTCTTCAGTGAGAGGGGTTCTCAGATTGTTTTGAGTCCCATATCCCACCCCCCCCCCCAGTACAGTTTTTTTATTAAGGGATATATTTGTAGTATGGGTAGTGGCATATTTTTCACCCATTGGGATTTAGTCACAAGCCTTTCCACGGATGTTGCAGGGACTTGTCCTTTGCCTCCTCCTGTTGGGTCAACAACATACTCATAATAGCAGAGGATCTGGAATAGGTTTAAGCACTGGTTTGGCTTCCTACTGGTTTTCTCCAGTAGAAAGGGTGCCTACTGGTAAGTACTATATTTTTTAGTATATGGCACTCTATAAGCCTCTTAGGTTATTGTATCATATATTTGTTATATATGTATATAGCCTTGGGACAGTTTTTAGCGTGCATATAATTAACACTCCCGGTGTTTTTTGTGCGTATGTTTTTATGGACAAATGTGAGGTGCATACATTGTTTTAACGTACATCGGCTTTTGAGCTTGTATGCATCTGAGTGATAGCATACATAGTTTTGGTGCACTTTTTCTTTTATATGACGTCAGGTTGACACACGCTCCCTCTATTCCTTTGTACGCTATTTAAATGTTGGATTTCCTGATTCCTATTGCCTTTTCGTAAGTTTTTTAAGAGCTACTTTAAGAGGTGTTTCCCTTTCCTAAAGAGCTCTTTTAATGGGGATATTACCATTCATATTTATTTTTGTTTTTTCTGCATTTAACTTATACATATAAGTTTTTTGCAGTTATGGAGCATTCTGACTCTGTCCCTAAATCTACATTAGAAACTGTCATCTGAGCACTTTCCTTCCAATGCTGTGTTTGTATAGTAATCAGGTTGAGGTTTTACCTTTAGCAAATGTATGAAATAAATGTATTTTTTTAAAATTGTGTTTTATATGAACAAAACATATCAGGAAAAAGATGAACAAGAAATCATCAAATGGTGAACCGTAATACTTTGACCATACATTACATAGATAACAACAGTAAGTATTATCTATAGTAAATACAATGAACTATAGTTATAAGCTAGGCCTGATGGAAGTCTGGTTAATTAATATAGAAGATTAAAGACTTGATAAAGTGTGAACTTCATAAGTTAAATTATATATATATATCTAGGTTCCTGTCTCCAATGGTATTATAGGCCATATCTGGTTATTAATAGGTGACAACCTGTCAGGGTGCCAGGAATCAGACTGAGACGAGAAGTGCAAAAATAATCACACCTTTATTAACAGCAAAAAATTATAAAAAGTCCACAAGTCAAATAACAAGCCAGGAATCAAAACCAGAGCTGGTAGTCAGGCAAGCCGAGTCAGGAGCCAAACCGAATAGTCAGACGAGCCGGAATCAGGAACAAGGAAAACAGCAGAGTCAGGAACAAGCCAGGGATCAAGAACCAGGAAGGACGTCAGGCAGCCAGGTAATACACAGGAACTCTCACAAACAGGTCTGAGACAACGCAAAGGCAAAGCATACTGAACAGAGGTCCTTTAAATAATAAGTGATTACATCACAATTCTGAGACTGCATGTCTCACATGGATGATGCACACCAGTCTGGCCATAAAAGGAAGTGCAGGAAATGAGCAGCATCCCCCACAATGCACCATAGTCAGGAAGAGGTGAGTAAAATGGCTGCCAGCAGCACATGGCAAACACAACAGGGAAAAAACCCTGACAGTACCCTTCCCTCAATGACCCCTCCCCCTCGGGAGGACAAAAGGCTTATTGGGGAAACGGGCATGAAAGGCACGGAGGAGGGCGGGAGCATGAACATCAGAGGAGGGAACCCAAGAACGCTCCTCCGGACCGTAGCCTCTCCAGTGAACCAAATACTGTACACGGCCCCTGGACATACGAGAGTCAATAATGCTGCTGACCTCATACTCCTCATGGTTGTCAACAAAGATAGGATGGGGACAAGGCAACACAGTGGTAAACCGATTACAAACCAATGGTTTCAAGGGAGATATGAAAAACATTGGAGATGCGCATAGCAGGAGGAAGGTCAAAAGCGTAGGCCACAGGATTAACCCGTCGGAGTATTCGAAAAGGACCAACATAACGGGGAGCAAATTTATTGGAAGGCACACAAAGGTTCAAGTTGCGGGAGGACAGCCAAAATCTCTAAACAACCTGGTAGGAAGGTGCGGGCAGATGCCTATGATCAGCCTGGAAATTTTGGCGCTGCATAGAACGATGAAGGCAATCCTTGAATCTGCACCCACGTAGAACGGAGTTGCCAGAGATGCTCCTCCAAAGCTGGAATACCCTGAGACATGAATGAATCGGGCAACAAGGATGGTTGAAACCCGTAATTCGCCATGAACGGGGATATCTTGGAGGAAGCATTAATAGCTCTATTACGAGCAAACTCTGCCCAAGGTAACAGTTCAGACCAATTATTGTGGTGATCTGAGACATAGCAACAGAGGAACTGTTCCAGAGCTTGATTAGACCGTTCCGCAGCCCCATTGGATTGAGGGTGATATGCCGAGGAGAAGAAAAGCTGTATCCCCATTTGAGCACAAAAGGCAAGCCAAAATCTGGAGACAAACTGGCTACCCCGGTCCGACACTATCTCCTTGAGTAACCCATGTAAATGGAAGACCTCCCGGGCAAAAATTGAAGCAAGCTCCTGAGCGGTAGGCAGCTTTATCAAGGGAATGCAATTTGACATTTTAGAAAAACGGTCAACCACCATAAGGATAACAGTATTGCCATTGGAAACAGGGAGCTCGACAATGAAGTCCATGGAAAGATGTGTCCAAGGACACTCACCATTAGCAATAGGTTGAAGAAGACCCACAGGAAGACGTTGAGGAGTCTTATTCTGTGCACAAACTGAGCAGGAGGCAACATACGCAGCAACATCAGAACGAAGACCTGGCCACCAGAATTGTCGAGTGACAGACCAAATATTTGGTTCTTACCTGGGTGACCTGCGGCTTTAGGGTGTACAAAAGTTTAGTTAGAAGATTCTCAGGAACAAAACACTTACCACTAGGTTTCTCAGGAGGTGCATTGGTTTGTGCAGCCAGGATCTCCTCCCCCAAGAGAGAAGTCAAATTAGTACGTATGGTAGCCAAAATATGGTCAGGAGGTATAACAGGAGTAGGTACAGACTCCTCCTTGGACAGAGGCGAAAATTGTCGAGAGAGGGCATCAGCCCTAACATTCTTACTACCAGGCAGTCCAAGCGCCCATCTGGCCTGTCGGGGCGACAAACGTTTTGCTTCAGATAGATATGTTAAATTATTGTGGTCAGTAAGAATGAGCACTGGCACGCTAGTACCCTCGAGAAGATGCCTCCATTCCTTAAGTGCCAACATTATGGCTAGTAATTCCCTGTCGCCAATTTCATAATTGCACTCTGCTGGAGACAATTTCTTAGAGAAGAAACCACACAGATGCAAGGAACTGTCAGGCATAGGACGTTGAGACAAGAGGGCACCTACTCCAGTCTCAGTCGCATCGACCTCAAGAACGAAAGGCAGGACAGGGTTACGATGAGCCCGAACTGGAGCGGCAGCAAAGGCAGTCTTAAGACTATTAAAGGCCTTAATGGCAGTAGGTGACCAATGGACTGTAAATAGGTTCAGTAGGACAGGGGTGAGGAGTTGGCAAAATATTTTATAGAAGACCGCCGTAAACCCATCAGGACCCGGGGCCTTTGTATTTTGCATGTGGTTGACAATTAAAGTTCGTTAGAGTGGGGCATTAAGTCTTCTTTAAATGAGTCATCTAGAGAGGGTAGATTTAGTTTACTAAGAAAAGCTGTAATGGAGTCTAAGGGCGGGTCAGTAGTGGAGCCAGATCGGCCAAGATTGTAAAGTTTAGAGTAGTAGATGGCGAAAGCCTCTCCAACATCTTTAGGAGACGTTACCAAGGTACCTTCTTTGTCTATAGCCAATATCCGAGAACCTGAGGTTCTGCCTATGAGTTTGCAGGCCAATAAGGCCGAAGCTTTATTATCTTGGTAATAAAGGAGTTGTTTGAATCGAGCGCAAGCTTCTTGAACTCTCTCTAGTTCTTTGGTTTTGATTTGGGACCTAATATTGATTATCTCATCAGCTATTTCAGGGGAAGGTTTTGTTTTGTTTCAGTTCTTTGGATGTCAGCTTTGAGACCAAGAGGCCTAGGGGGGAATGGTATTTAGGACAGTAAGATCCACTGAGGGAACACCTCAGGGGAGGTTAATTAACAGTAAGTAACTGAATTTACTACATTTTGAATTAAGTTTTAGAGGAGAATATAGTCTACCAATAGCCGGGAACATTTAGAGAACATAGCACACAGAAATTGCTAAGATCAACCCCAAAAGGAGGACAATGAACTGAAAAATGTCTCTTATGTAAGGTAAATATCTAGACTACTTTTGAAAACAATAACTGAACTTGCTATGAAGTGACGTGAAGGAGAAACATATTTTCAGAGTTTTGGAAGTTCTCTCCAAAAGGAAAGGAAAGAACAAGCTGACTATGGTTATAGTCCTTCTGGGCAGCGTTAGGGGACTGTTCTCTGTGGCAGAGGATGCCACACTGGAGCTAAAGGCTGAAGTTGTTTTGTTTGAGTCAGCTGACTTGTGGGTTCGAGTGAAGTAGTTAAGTTCCAGTCCTTGAGCAAGGCTAGGCCTTCCATCGGAGTGGTGACTGTATGGGCTGCACCATTTCTGGAAATTATCAGCTTAGTAGGGTAGCCCCATCTATATCTAAAATTTTGTTTCTGAAGTTCTTGGGTGATAAACCTGAAGGTTCTTCCTTTTTTGTAGGGTATAGGCTGAGACATCTGGATAGATGACTATAGATTGGAACTTCTCTGGTAAGCTGGGGTTGTTGGCCATCTCTCGTAGAATTTTTTCTTTGTTTGTGAAGAAATTTATTCTCACCAGTACATCCCTAGGTTTGTCTTGTGGGACATTTCTGGGTCTGGGGATCCTGTAAACTCTGTCTAGGAGCAGCCCCAGAGGATCGGGAGCTGAAATAATCTTGAGGCATAGTTCAGTGATGAAGCTTTCTAGGTCAGAGGAGTTTACATCCTCTGGAACTCCACAAAATCTCAGATGATTTCTCCTAGATCTGTCTTAGAGGTCTGCTACCTTGAGTTCCAGGTCTGAGATTTGGGGAATAGGAGAGAAGATTAGCATGATCTACAGCCAAGTCTTCATGTTTTCTCTCTAGGGCCTCAGTGCGCTCGCCAGTGGTGGCTATATCTCTACGTAATTCTGCATCAGATCCTTTAATGACTTTGGTAAGAGTGTCCTGCATAAGATTCATGCGCTGAATGAGAATGTCTACTATATTAGAGGCCATATCTTGGGTGGTTGAGTTTGGCCCTGTAGGATCAGCAGAGTTTTGCTGAGAGTGATCACACTGGGGGGACGGTGGGTCTAAGGCAGACATTTCTCTAAAGTGATCAACAACTGTATTTTTATTAGGTAATATGGCCATGGATTTTTTTTTTTGCAGACTGAGGCACTGTATAAGATAGTAAAAATGAGCATCACTTCATAGTATTAATTATATATACTGAGTAAATATGGGTGAACTAGAACCCAGAGGTGAAAGCGTAGCTAATTACTCCATTATTATTTACAGAGCTACCGGCAATCTGGCTTACAAGGGTCCCAGGACATAGGTTGCAGTAGGATTCCTGTCAGCAGGATAATAGATCAAGCTTAAAGAGAGTTAAGAGCGGAGAGAGTCCGCTGGTACTGTGGCTGAGAGGAAGGATAGTGGAAAATTACTTTTAGAGCTCAAATGTGGATGTAGCTCTCCTTTCAGTATATGTGGGGTCACTTGGAGTGTTAAAGATGAGCCACGTGGCTTACTACCTGCTAATAAATGTCTTTTTAGGCTTCAGATGGGATTTAGAGGAAGGATCTCTCTATCTTTGAGGCTATCTGTTGCCACTACCCTCTAGTTGCCCCCTCAGAACCTTATGTCGCCTGTTCCTTGTTGTGGGCCTGCTTCCTAGAGATGATGCTGGGTGAGGGGCTATGTAGTAGAGTCAGATCGTCAACCTTGTAGCACTCCACTCTTCTGGATTCCTTAGTTCAGATGTTCCCTGTTTGTTGGTGTGGGTGTCAGGAGATGGACCGACAGCTGCTTTGTCCCATGGGGCCTCTGGTTGTGTGCCGGGATGTCGAGCTCGGTATAGGCCGCAAGCTTGCTGCTAAATTTGGACCTCTGTGCTGATCTCGGTTGACCGGGAATCAGGATCTGTGGCTGCACTGCAATCGGGTGTTTCCGATAAGGCGGGAGGTTCACTTTGGGCCAGGTTTTAATCCCACTTTCTTGATGGGTTTGATTAAGGTTTATGTAGGCCGCGGCACTGCCCGGCGCTGGAATTAGTGGGCCCGCTGCTCTTAGCATGATGGATGACCTGTCCAGGCTGCTCGCTGCTTCTATATTGTGGACCTTGCAGTCTTGATGATTTGGGCCGGTATAAGCACCTTTGAGAGGCTCAAGACTGATTTTTCTCCATGCAGCTCTGTGAAGACACGTCCGTTCAGCACGGCTGTACGCTCCGCCCCTAAATGTAGCTATGTTTTAATGCATTCTGACCAATCTAATGTGGCTTTTGCTTCTAAAGTTGTTACTGTTCCTTCTGTTTGTTCCACACAGAATAAGTAAATAGATTTTGCTCTTGGAGTGAAGGACTTTATTCGTTCTACAGTATCTGAAAAGTTGGCGGTTACGCCTCCTTCAGGTAAGTGTAAAAGGTGAGTTCAGAATTTACCTTCTACTAGCTCAAAGCCTTCTGAGGTTAATGTTACTGGTAGTGAAGCTACTGAGTCCTCAGAAGTATAGGTATTTTTCTGATGATCAAGGGGTTACCTCCTGATCATGAATCAGAATCATCATCCTTTACATTTAAGGTTGAACGTATTCTTTTTTAAAGGAGATTTTGCTTACTTTAGAGGTTAAAGATCCTAAGTAGATGGGGATAAGCCTATTAATCATTTAGATACTATCCTAAGTAGATGGGGATAAGCCTATTAATCATTTAGATACTATCCTAAGTAGATAGGGATAAGCCTATTAATCATTTAGATACTATTTAAAACATATGGTTAAATATCCTCAAGTGCTTCCTATTCCTGATGCAGTCTCTGAGATAGTTTTCAGAGAATAGGGTAAGCCTGGTATTCCTTTTAATCCTTCCACAAGGTTTAAGAAAATGTATACTTCACTGGCTTCAAACATTGAGTCTTGGGAAACCTTCCCCAAAGTTTCAGAACAAGGCCCCCCACGTAGGTGAAGGTTTTTTCTGTCTAATGTTCAGAGAAATCCAGTAAAGGCTCAGGTCTTTTTTCAATCAGTTTCGGATCTAGAAACTAAGGGGAGTGATTGTTCCTGTTTTGTTGTTGGAACAGGGAATGGGATTTTATTCCATCCTCTTTATCGTTCCAAAGAGGAAGGGAACTTTCAGACCAGTTGTGGATGTAAAGGAAAGCAGCAAAGGAGAGAAAATTGATTGGCAAAATAAAACAATTGGAGAAATATTAACAGAGGAAGGATGCCTTTAAATTTCAGGTGATGCCTGCCTGAGAGCGAAATGGGAGCAATGCCAAGCAGGTAGTAACTAGCATGTATACTTGTACTCTCCTTGTCAGCAAAATATAACCCAGGGCAAATGACCCAACGGTCAGTATGTAGTTAAAATTATGGTAAATCCTAGCGTTTGTGAAACGCTAGGATTTACTATTGGAACAAATAAAAGGGACTTTTAGCCGTCAACCCCCCACCCTGACAGCTGATCTGAAAGCGGATGGGGAGCCACAGCAACCTTTATATATCCGAAGATTAACTTGACTAGACAGAATGACATAAGTCTTGTGAGGAGGCAGTAAGTACATTTTTGTACCATTGTGTAGTAATGGGTTCTCGGGGCTGAACACCTTATACTATCAATTTTGAGCAACACAATATTCTAGCACCAAGGGATAGAGCTTTAAAGCCATAGACTTCAACTCTTTAAAGTGATGGTAAATCCTAGAGTTTCTGAAACGCTAGGATTTACCATTGGAACAAATAAAGGGGACTTTTAGTCATGAAGTATAAAATACTTCATGCTGAAAGCTCCTTTATTTGTTTGCAGAGTTCGCCACACTGAGCTGCTCAGTCAGACTGTGGCAGAATGCTATTTCTCTAAGAGGTAATGTTTCCACCACTTAGCCAATAGCCGTGGGGGAATGCCAGCTTGGCGCTATTTGGCTGAGAAGTGACATTTCCACCTCTTAGCCAATAGCCATATATACTTGTTTAGTTCATATTATCATATTCATCCCATAACCAATGACAAATCTTCAATTAGAACATCTGATTTTGGTACAATTACAATACCACCTGTGAATAAAATGGTTTTTTTTTCTTGAAACTCAATTTTTGGTAGCTCTCGAGTCCCTCCATCAAAACGATTGTATCTGCTAAACCTGTCATGTCTGTAATTACAGCTTTATCTGTTACTCAAGCGGTCTCTTGGAAATTGACTAGGAGATTTGTCACTTTCCTAAGTTTTTAGACAGTCATTATACCTAGACAAGGATGTTATAGTCATTTACTGCATTGAAGAGGTTTATCGATCTTCCCAATTCCCTTCCCCTGTTTGTAACCTTTAAAATTTAAGATTCAAAACTTTAAATCTTGAAATTTAAAAATGTAAAATGTATATGCTAGCTGTATGCTGGATCTAAAAGCTCTGAACAAATTTCTCAGTTACTATTTTCAAAATAGACTATTTCACTTTGCTGAACAAAAGACAGAATAGTCCAGTTTATGTCCACAATAGATTTAAAGGATGTTTACCTTCATGTTCCAATTCACAGGGAACATTATCAGTTTCTAAGCTTTGCCTTTCTAGACTAGCACTTTGTTTGTTCCTCTACCATTTGGTCTGGCTACAGCTCCCAGAATATCTTCAAAGGTTCTGGGTAGCATTTTTTTATGATCAGAACTCAGGGTATTGCAGTGTTTCCTTATATGAACAATATCTTGGTTCAAGCTCCATCTTTTCATTCAGCAGAATCTCACACCAACAGACTGTTGTTGTTCCTTCAACTACAAGGTTAAAATAAAGAATCTAAGAAGGTTGAAGCTAGTGTCTGCTTGTCTAAACCTGCAGTCTTCCTCTTTTTTCCATTATTGGCTCTCTGTATGGAGGTCTTAGGTCTTATGATTGCAGCTGCGGATGCTATTCTGTTTGCTCATTTCCATAGGAGGCCTCTCTAGCTTTGGCAATGAGGCAGGAATTATACTCCGCTATCTCAAAGGATTAATTCGATTTCAAAACAAGTCAGTCTCTGTCTTGGTGGCTGGATCATCAGCTTATTATGCAGGGTGCTTTTTTTGTTTGTCCTACTTGGTCTGTGATCACTACAGATGCAAGTCTTTCAGGTTGGGGGGCGTCTGTGGGGGTCACAAAGCGCACAGAGCGTTTAGTCTTCTTGGAAGGCGAGGTTACCAATAAATATTCTAGAACTCCTTGTGAGCCATTCAGAGTTGGCCTCTGAAAATGTCAGTAATCAGGGAGAACTCACAGTTCCCTAGCCATGAAGGAAGTATCTCAAATTCTTTCTTGGGCAGAAGTCAATTGCTGTCTAATTTCTGCTGTTCATATACCAGGAAGGGATAATTGGGAAGTATATTTCTTTCATGTAAATGGCAAGAGTCCATGAGCTAGTGAAGTATGGGATATACATTCCTACCAGGAGGGGGAAAAGTTTCCCAAACCTCAAAATGCCTATAAATACACCTCCCACCACACACATACTTCAGTTTTACAATCTTTGCCTCAGATGGAGGTGGTGAAGTAAGTTTGTGCTTAATTTGTATGATTTCTTCAATGATAAGCGCTTCTAAGCATTCTGAAGCCCAATTCCTCTCAGAGTATAGTGTTTTTCAGAGGGACGTGAAGAGAGTATTGCCTGTTGATTTTTATGGTTTCACTCATGGGAAATCTTTTCAAGGTTTCTCTGTTATCGGTCATAGGGATTTCATCTCCTACCTCCCTTTTTTACGATATACTCTTATACCATTACCTCTGCTGATAGTTTTCAGTACTGGTTTAGCTGTCTGCTATATGTGGATGGGTGTCGTCGGTAAGTATGTATCATTATTTAAGACACTCTCAGCTATGTTTGACGCTTTATGTATTAATATAAAGTTTGAAATATATGTATTTACTTATATTTGCCATGAGTCTGGTCTATGTGTATTTCCCTTTGCAATCTAACAGTTTCAGAATGAGAATTATGTTTTAGGAAGTTATTTTCTTACCTGGGGTTTAGTCTTTTTTTCCAGTTTGACTTGTTTTTCCTTAAATTTCGCGGGCAAATCTAATCGTGAGGGTGCAAAATGCTGTTATTTATTGCGTCATTTTTGCCGCAAATTTTTTTTGCCGCAAATTTGCCTTCTATAGTGTCGCAAGTTTTGTCATCACCTGCGTCT
This sequence comes from Bombina bombina, assembly GCF_027579735.1. Lineage (NCBI taxonomy): Eukaryota > Metazoa > Chordata > Amphibia > Anura > Bombinatoridae > Bombina > Bombina bombina. The sequence continues at coordinate 124,311,738 of NC_069506.1, forward strand.
TTATTGACCTTAGGTTGTTTGGTGCAAAGTCGCACTTGTTATGACGTGAGTTGCGTCATTTATGGATGTTGATTGGCGCCAAAAAAATTTCACTTTGCGTCGTGCGTCATTCTTGCCGCCAAATTTTTTTTGTTACAATCACCCCACTCCCCACTTCCTTTATGCTCCCTGCTCTCTTTATATTTTAGAGTGTTATATCCTTTACCATTTGGAGTTTTGGGAAAAAGTCCCTAAGGTTGATGGGGATATTTCTACTCTTGCCAAACGTACTACTATTCCTATGGAAGACAGTACTTCTTTTAAGGATCCTTTAGATTGAATCTTATCTAAGGAAAGCTTATTTACATTCTAGCTATATTCTCAGGCCTGCCATTTTTATGGCTGATGTTGCGGCTGCATCAACTTTTTGCTTGGATAGCTTAGCACATCAGGAAACAGATCCTGATTTGTCTAGCATTGTTCGTTTGCTTCAACATACTAATCATTTTATCTGTAATGCTATTTTTAATATCTATATATTGATGCTATTTTGATATCTATATCTTGATGCTATTTTGATCATCAAGATTGATGTTAAATCTATGTCTTTAGCTATTCTAGCTAGAAGAGCTTTATGTCTTGAATCATGGAATGCTGACATGGGCCCCTAGTTATCAAGCCGTCAACCACAAATACGCTGGAATTCCACAGCGTATTTGTGGCGAGGCTGATTCGCCTTAGTTGTCAAGCCCTGCTGCCCGGCAAAAGTAGAATTTAGTGACGTAAGCTTCGATCCGCCAGACTCAGTCTGACACAGATCGATTCTTATGTCACTCCAGATGTTCCGAACACAAGTTCGGCACAATCTGATTACTTTTGCTAGTTATCAAAAAACTAGCAGGTACGCTCTGCACTTTTCCGGCCCAGCGTACCTGGTTTTCAATCCGCCGCCCTGGAGGTGGCGGATCCCATAGGAATCAATGGGAGTCTGACCATAGCGAAAGCTCATGTTCGCTGCTGCCCGACATCCCATTGATTCCTATGGGAAATGTGTACACCTAACACCCTAACATGTACCCAGAGTCTAAACACCCCTAATCTGCCCCCCCCTACACCGTCGCAACTAAATACATTTATTACCCCCTAAACCGCCACTCCCGGACCCCGCCGCAACCTACATTATACATATTAATCCCTAATCTGCCGCCCCCTACACTGCCGCAACTAAATAAAGTCCCTAATCTGCCGCCCCGGACCCCGCCGCAACTATAATAAATATGTAAAACCGCCACTCCCGGACCCCGCCGCAACTATAATAAATATGTTAACCCCTAAACCGCCGCTCCCGGACCCCGCCACCACCTACATAATACCTATTAACCCCTATCCTGCCCCTCCTACACCGCCGTCACCTATAATAAATTTATTAACCCCTATCCTGCCCCCCCTACACCGCCGCAACCTACATTATACATATTAATCCCTAATCTGCCGCCCCCTACACTGCCGCAACTAAATAAAGTCCCTAATCTGCCGCCCCGGACCCCGCCACAACTATAATAAATATGTTAACCCCTAAACCTGCGCTCCCGGACGGGACCACAAACTTTTCATTTGCTTTCAGACAGACAATATTACAACTGTGGCATATGTCAATCATCAGGGAGGGACTCTCATTCCTTTAGCAATGAAAGAAGTATCGCGGATAGTTTCTTGGGCGGAATCCAACTCTTGTCTAATTTCTGCAATTCATATCCCAGGTATAGACAATTGGGAAGCGGATTATCTCAGCTGTCAGACTTTGCATCTGGGGGAGAGGTCTCTCCATCCAGATGTGTTATTTCAGATTGTATAGATGTGGGGTATTCCAGAAATAGATCTGATGGCTTCTCATCTAAACAGGAAACTTCCCATATACCTTTCCAGGTCCAGGGATTCTCAGGCAGAGATGGTGGATGTGTTAGCAGTTCCTTGGTCTTACCAACTTGCTTATATTTTTCTGCCTCTAGTTTTTCTTCCAAGGGTGATCTTCAAGATCATAATGGAACAATTGCATATGTTTCTGATAGCACCAGCATGGCCTCACAGGTTTTAGTAGGCGGATCTTGTCCGGATGTCTAGTTGGTCACTTCGTTTAAGGCCAGACCTTCTGTCTCTAGGACTGTTTTTCCATCAGGATCTCAAATCACTAAATTTGAAGGTATGGATATTAAACTACTTTCTTGGAAAGTATTGTTCATTTTGGCTATCTCTTCTGCTAGAAGAATTTCTGAATTGACTGCTCTCTCTTGTGAGTCTCCTTTTCTAATTTTCCATCAGGATAAAGCTGTTTTGCTGACTTTGTTTAAATTTCTTCCTAAGGTTGTGAATTCTAACAACATTAGTAGGGAAATTGTTGTTCCTTCCTTGTGTCCAAATCCTAAGAATTCGCTTGAAAAATTGTTACATTCTTTGGATGTGGTAAGGGCTTTGAAATACTATGTTGAGGCTACTAAGGATTTCAGGAAGACTTCTAGTCTATTTGTTGTCTTTTCTGGTTCTAGGAAAGGTCAGAAAGCTTCTGCCATTTCTTTGGCATCTTGGTTAAAGCTTTTGATTCACAAGGCTTATTTGGAGGCGGGACAGTCTCCGCCTCAGAGAATTACAGCTCATTCTACCAGATCAGTCGCCACTTCTTGGGCTTTTAAGAATGAAGCTTCAGTTGATCAGTTTTGCAAAGCAGCAACTTGGTCTTCTTTGCATTCATTTACTAAATTTTACCATTTCGATGTATTTGCTTCTTCTGAAGCAGTCTTTGGTAGAAAAGTTCTTCAGGCAGCTGTCTCAGTTTGATTCTTCTGTTTATAAGAACTTATTTTTTGGATTTAATTTCTCAGAGGAAATAGCTGTTTTTATTGTATCCCTCCCTCTCTAGTGACTCTTCTGTGGACTTCCACATCTTGGGTATTTTATCCCATACGTCACTAGCTCATGGACTCTTGCCATTATGAAAGAAATTAATTTATCAGGTAAGTTCTTACATAAACTATATTTTTCTCAGTTTGCAGTCTCTACATCCTGGAGAATGGTCTCTACATTTAGGATGTTTTCAATCAGATAGTGGATCTTTGGGATCTCACAGACATAAATCTGATGGCTTCTCGGTTGTAACCACAAACTTCCCAGGTACTGTGCGATGCAGTGTTTGTGGATGCTCTAGTTGTTCCATGGTCATTTTAACTAGCCTATGTGTTTCCATTTCTGGTTCTGTTTCCAGACTGATTACCAGGATCAGGCAAGAGGAGGCATCAGTAATTCTGATTGCTCCACTTGGTCTCGCAGAATTTGGTATGCAGATCTGGTTCAGATGTCCAGTTGTGCTCCTTGGACAATTCCTCTGCATCCAGACCTGTCTCAAGGTCTGTTTTTCCATACGGATCTCAAGTCTCTAAACTTGATGGCATGGAGATTGAACAGTTGGTTCTGAGGCAGAGAGGGTTTTCAGGTTTTAGGCAAACTTCCAATTTGTTTGTTAATTTTTCTAGGTCTTGGAAAGGGCAGAAAGTTTCTGCCATTTCTTTAGCTTCTTTGTTGAAGCTTTTGATCCATAACGCTTACTTGGAGGCAGGTCAGCCTCCACCTAAACAGATTACTGCTCATTCTGCCAGATCAGTTGCCACTTCATGGGCTTTTAAGAATGAGACTTAGGCCCCTATTTATCAAGCCATCAACCGCAAATACGCTGAAATTCCGCAGCGTAATTGTGGCGAGCCTGATTCCCCTTATTTATCAAAGCCTACAGACCGGCAAAAGTAGAATTTTGTGATGTAACATACGATCCGCCGGTCTCAGTCTGACACAGATCGATGTTTATGTCACTACAGATGTTCAGAATGCAAATTCGGCACTATTTGACTACTTTTGCTAGTTATCAAATTTCTATCAGGTACGCTCGCCACTATTCCAGCCCAGTGTACCTGGTTTTCAATCCGCCGCCCTGGAGGCGGCGGATGCCATAGGAATCAATGGGAGTCTGAAAGCAGCAAAGCTCATGTTCACTGCTGCCCAATATCCCATTGATTCCTATGGGAGAATAAAGTTACGTTTACACCTAACACCCTAACATGTACCCTGAGTCTAAACACCCCTAATCTACCGCCCCCTACACTGCCGCCACCTACATTATACTTATTAACCCCTAATCTTCCACCCCCAACCCCGCGCCACCTACATTATACTTATAAACCCCTAATCTGCCCCCCCCCGACACCTACATTATACTTATTTACCCCTAATCTGCCGTCCCCAACATCGCCGCCACTATATTAAATTTATTAACCCCTAAACCTAAGTCTAACCCTAACACCTCCTAACTTAAATCTAATTTAAATAAATCTAAATAAAATTACAATCATTAACTAATAGTTACATTGTAGCTAGCTTAGGTTTTATTTTTATTTTACAGGCAAGTTTGTATTTATTTTAACTAGGTAGAATAGTTACTAAATAGATAAAAATAAAAAAGCCCCCCAAAATAAAAAAACATAGCCTAAACTACCAATAGCCCTTAAAAGGGCCTTTTGCGGGGCATTGCCCCAAAGTAATCAGCTCTTTTACCTGTAAAAAAAATACAAACAACCCCCCCAACAGTAAAACCCACCACCCACACAACCAACCCCCCAAATAACATACTAACTAAAAAAAACTAAGCTCCCCATTGCCCTGAAAAGGGCATTTGGATGGGCATTGCCCTTAAAAGGGCAGTTAGCTCTTTTGCGGCCCAAAGCCTTAACCTAAAAATAAAACCCACCCAATACACCCTTAAAAAAACCTAACACTAACCCCCTGAAGATCAACTTACCGGGAGATATTTTCATCCAAGCCGGGCGAAGTGGTCCTCCAGACGGCAGAAGTCTTCATCCAGACGGCATCTTCTATCTTCATCCATCCGGCGCGGAGCAGGTCCATCTTCAAGACATCCGACGCGGAGCATCCTCTTCTGCCGACAACTACCGGACGAATGAAGGTTCCTTTAAGTGACGTCATCAAAGATGGCGTCCCTTAGATTCCGATTGGCTGATAGAATTCTATCAGCCAATCGGAGTTAAGGTAGAAAAGAATCCTATTGGCTGATGCAATCAGCCAATATGATTGAAGTTCAATCCTATTGGCTGATTGGAACAGCCAATAGAATGCAAGCTCAATCCTATTGGCTTGCATTGGCTACCTTAATTCCGATTGGCTGATAGAATTCTATCAGCCAATCGGAATCTAAGGGACGTCATCTTGGATGACGTCACTTAAAGGAACCTTCATTCGTTTGGTAGTCGTCGGCAGAAGAGGATGCTCCGCGTCGGATGTCTTGAAGATGGACCCACTCAGCGCCGATGGATGAAGATAGAAGATGCCGTCTGGATGAAGACTTCTGCCATCTGGAGGACCACTTCTGCCCGGCTTGGATGAAGACTTCTGCCCGTCTGGAGGACCACTTCGCCTGGCTTGGATGAAGACATCTCCCGGTAAGTCGATCTTCAGGGGATTAGTGTTAGGTTTTTTTAAGGGTGTATTGGGTGGGTTTTATTTTTAGGTTAGGGCTTTGGGCCGCAAAAGAGCTAACTGCCCTTTTAAGGGCAATGCCTATCCAAATGCCCTTTTCAGGGCAATGAGGAGCTTAGGTTTTTTTTAGTTAGTATTTTTCTGGGGGGGTTGGTGGTGTGGGTGGTGGGTTTTACTGTTGGGGGGTGTGTTTGTAATTTTTCTTACAGGTAAAAGAGCTGATTACTTTGGGGCAATGCCCTGCAAAAGGCCCTTTTAAGGGCTATTGGTAGTTTAGTTTAGGCTAGGGTTTTTTTTTATTTGGGGGGGGCTTTTTTTATTTTGAAAGGGCTATTAGATTAGGTGTAATTAGTTTAAATATCTGATAGTTTGTTTTTTATTTTCTGTAATTTAGTGGGGAGGGGGTTGTACTTTAGATAATTGTATATAATTTAGTTAATTGTATGTAATTTATTTAATTTTATTTAATTGTAGTGTTAGGTGTTAGTGTAACTTAGGTTAGGTTTTATTTTACAGGTCAATTTGTATTTATTTTAGCTAGGTAGTTAGTAAATAGTTAATAACTATTTAGTAACTATTCTACCTAGGTAAAATAAATACAAACTTGCCTGTAAAATAAAAATAAACCCTAAGCTAGCTACAATGTAACTATTAGTTATATTGTAGCTATCTTAGGGTTTATTTTACAGGTAAGTATTTAGTTTTAAATAGGAATCATTTAGTTAATGATAGTAATTTTATTTATATTTATTTAAATTATATTTAAGTTAGGGGGTGTTAGGGTTAGACTTAGGTTTAGGGGTTAATAAATTTAATATAGTGGCGGCGACGTTGGGGACGGCAGATTAGGGGTTAAGTATAAAATTAAAAGAGGCTTCTTCCGGGTGGTAAATCGCCATAGAACTAGCTAATGAGCTGTTGTTCGTTCCTGGTAGAGCGCTTCTCTCTTTGTATGCAAGTTAATAAGTATAATGTAGGGGGCGGCAGATTAGAAGTTAATAACATAATATAGGTGGCAGCCGGATAGGGGTTAATAAGTTTATTAGAGTGGCGGTGGGCTCCGGGAGCGGTGGTTTAGGGGTTAATAACTTTATTTAGTTGCGGCCGGCTCCGTGAGCAGCGGGATAGGGGTAAAACAGTGTAGTATAGTGGCGGTGTTTAGTGACAGTATACCAATAAAGCTGTGAAAAAGCCGAAGAGTAGCGATATCGACAGGGACGTGCACTCATAGGAGGCAGCGGAGGCAGTGCCTACCCTGCCATATGTGGCCAACGCTTATTTGAATTTTAATTAAAACAAAATAAAAAAAGTCCAAAAAAAAAATATTTTCTCCCCATGTAATGCTATGGAGAGGCAGGTACAGGAACGCTTCTCTCCATTGCAGTACATGGGTCAAAGGAAAAGCTGTGCTGCAGCACCACCTTTGTTCAGTCAATATATTAGCAGCAAAAATTGGGACCAATAGGAGGCACCCTCTTGATGCCTCCTAGCAATTGAAGGATATATAGATTAATCAGAAGGAGGATGCAGTGAGCAGGGTCATGTGACACAACTGGAAGCTGAGGTAACCTAAGAACAGATGACACCATGCAGAAGAGTAAAGTAGTATTCTACATCTCTTGTGATTCACAAATTGTGTTCAGATACAGCTCATTAACAGGGGACAGTAAGTGAGCATAACCCAAGCAGAAGATTAAAGTAGTATTCTACATCTCTTGTGATTCACAAATTGTGTTCAGATACAGCTCATTAACAGGGGACAGTAAGTGAGCATAACCCAAGCAGAAGAGTAAAGTAGTATTCTACATCTCTTGTGATTCACAAATTGTGTTCAGATACAGCTCATTAACAGGGGGACAGTAAGTGAGCACAGGAAGTCAAATGGTCAATTCAAATTTAAATCCATAATTTAAAACCCAGAGTTTGAAGTTAAAGGGACACTAAACCTAACATTCTTTCATGATCCAGGTAGAGAATACAATTTGAAACAACATTACAATTTACTTCTATTATCTAAGTTGCTTAATTCTTTAGATATCCTTTGTTGAAGAAATAGCAACGCACATAGGTTAGCCAATCACACAAGGCATATATGTGTAACAGCCAATCAGCAGCTACTGAGTCTATCTAGATATGCTTTTCAGGAAATGATACCAAGAGAATTAAGCAAATTAGATAATAGAAGTGAATTAGTAAGTTGTTTAAAATGACATGCTTTATCTAAATCACAAAAGAAAAAAAATTGGGTTTCATGTCCCTTTAAGTGTGCAGTGTCCACATTATTTAAATTAAAGTTTTTGACATTGAATATTGCTAAGCCTCCCTTTTTCATGGTTATTTGATTTAATTAGGTACAAACTCCATATATGCTACAGGGAGTGCAGAATTATTAGGCAAGTTGTATTTTTGAGGATTAATTTTATTATTGAACAACAACCATGTTCTCAATGAACCCAAAAAACTCATTAATATCAAAGCTGAATATTTTTGGAAGTAGTTTTTAGTTTTAGCTATTTTAGGGGGATATCTGTGTGTGCAGGTGACTATTACTGTGCATAATTATTAGGCAACTTAACAAGAAACAAATATATACCCATTTCAATTATGTATTTTTACCAGTGAAACCAATATAACATCTCAACATTCACAAATATACATTTCTGACATTCAAAAACAAAACAAAAACAAATCAGTGACCAATATAGCCACCTTTCTTTGCAAGGACACTCAAAAGCCTGCCATCCATGGATTCTGTCAGTGTTTTGATCTGTTCACCATCAACATTGCGTGCAGCAGCAACCACAGCCTCCCAGACACTGTTCAGAGAGGTGTACTGTTTTCCCTCCTTGTAAATCTCACATTTGATGATGGACCACAGGTTCTTAATGGGGTTCAGATCAGGTGAACAAGGAGGCCATGTCATTAGATTTTCTTCTTTTATACCCTTTCTTGCCAGCCACGCTGTGGAGTACTTGGACGCGTGTGATGGAGCATTGTCCTGCATGAAAATCATGTTTTTCTTGAAGGATGCAGACTTCTTCCTGTACCACTGCTTGAAGAAGGTGTCTTCCAGAAACTGGCAGTAGGACTGGGAGTTGAGCTTGACTCCATCCTCAACCCGAAAAGGCCCCACAAGCTCATCTTTGATGATACCAGCCCAAACCAGTACTCCACCTCCACCTTGCTGGAGTCTGAGTCGGACTGGAGCTCTCTGCCCTTTACCAATCCAGCCACGGGCCCATCCATCTGGCCCATCAAGACTCACTCTCATTTCATCAGTCCATAAAACCTTAGAAAAATCAATCTTGAGATATTTCTTGGCCCAGTCTTGACGTTTCAGCTTGTGTGTCTTGTTCAGTGGTGGTCGTCTTTCAGCCTTTCTTACCTTGGCCATGTCTCTGAGTATTGCACACCTTGTGCTTTTGGGCACTCCAGTGATGTTGCAGCTCTGAAATATGGCCAAACTGGTGGCAAGTGGCATCTTGGCAGCTGCACGCTTGACTTTTCTCAGTTCATGGGCAGTTATTTTGCGCCTTGGTTTTTCCACACGCTTCTTGCGACCCTGTTGACTATTTTGAATGAAACGCTTGATTGTTCGATGATCACGCTTCAGAAGCTTTGCAATTTTAAGAGTGCTGCATCCCTCTGCAAGATATCTCACTATTTTTGACTTTTCTGAGCCTGTCAAGTCCTTCTTTTGACCCATTTTGCCAAAGGAAAGGAAGTTGCCTAATAATTATGCACACCTGATATAGGGTGTTGATGTCATTAGACCACACCCCTTCTCATTACAGAGATGCACATCACCTAATATGCTTAATTGGTAGTAGGCTTTCGAGCCTATACAGCTTGGAGTAAGACAACATGCATAAAGAGGATGATGTGGTCAAAATACTCATTTGCCTAATAATTCTGCACTCCCTGTATGTCTGTTCAGTCAGAGGATGCAGTATATATTTTTATTTTTCTCTGTGTCTCCATTTATTTAAAGACTGCTGTTAACTTGTAATTCACAAATCAATTGGAAGCTGTAGCATTGTGTTTTTAATATGTGCAGCTTTTATACAAGTTTATATTAATAAAAAAGAGATAATGAGTCATTTAAAAAATATATGTAATTATTGCAGTTAAATGTTTTTTAGAAATAATGCCACTGTAAAGTAAGTGGTTAAACACATAGTCAAAGGGAGACATTGAAAATTAAACTTTCATGATTGAGGTAGAGCATGCTATTTTAATAGACTTTTCTAGTTATTTATATTTTGAGAATTAGCATCAACTGTTACTGGCCCCATGTCAGCAAATCAAATTAGTTTTTGAAAGGAACATGAAAGTCATAATTACATTTCCATCATTCAGATAGAAACTGCACACAAAAAGTAAATAAATAAACTTTCTATTTTACTTTTATTATTATGTACTTCATTCTTTTGGTATCCTTTGGTGTCCTTTGTTGAAGAGCATACCTAAGTGGGATGTGCATGTGCGTTTCTTTAACACCATATTGCAGCAGCTGTGTTGGCAGTATTGATAAGATACAAAAAGTCCGGAGCTGCAGTTTAAAAGTTTCTTCTTTTATTAATCCAATAAAAGCATACATGTATGGATACAAGACAAAACATGCCCTTAGTGTCCAAAGCTTACGCGGTTCGGCTGGAGTGCCGTACTCATAGCTTCCTGACCACCTTCTCACTAATGGGCTATTTAAGAGGTGTAAAAACATTTGATTCGCTAAGGCTCATGTTTTAATTTTAACCGTTTGATTGCTGACCAGTTTAGCTTGGCAGTATTGATAACTTGTCCTTTCTGTAAAACTTGTATAGTAAATTATTTCTATTTTTACAATACAATAGTGAGTAGAAAAGAGATTGTGGATCATTCTAATTGCTTAGTAACTGGCACTGTGCCACAGAATTGTGTGAGTGTGTTTGTGAGCAGAGTGTGTGTGGGTGTCAGTGAGCAGAGTATGGGGGCTACTTATCAAGCCGTCTACTTTTCTGGCTTCGCCGGCCCAATACGTCCGCCTAAGCTCGCCTACCTTCGCCGCCGCGGACCTTGAATACGTTCGCCTAAGTTATCAAATAAAGCTGTCAAAAAGCCGCGGGGCGATGAGCAGCGGACTGTGACAGTTATCACTCATCCGATCTCGCTGCCCTTCGGCTTTTTCCCAGCTTTATTGCTAGCCTGTCACTAAGCACTCACACTAAACTACACTGCTCTAACCCCTATACCGGCGCCCCCGGAGCCCCCCGCAACTAAATAAAGTTACTAACCCCTAAACCGCCGCTCCTAGACCCCGCCGCAACTCTTATAAATGTATTAACCCCTAAACCGCCGCTCCTAGACCCCGCCGCAAGTCTTATAAATGTATTAACCCCTAAACCGCCGCTCCCGGACACCGCTGCCACCTACATTATACCTAGTAACCCCTATCCTGCCCCCCTATACCGTCGCCCTCTATTATAAAATTATTAACCCCTATCCTGCTGATCCTGCACCTCTCCGCAACTAAATAAATAGTTTAACCCCTAAACCGCCGCTCCATGAACCCGCCGCAACCTATAATAAATTTATTAACCCCTATCCTGCCCCCCACTACGCCGCCGCCACTGTAATAAAATGATTAACCCCTAAACCTAAGTCTAACCCTAACCATAACGCCCCCCTAACTTAAATATTAATTAAATAAATCTAAATAAATTAACTCTTATTAACTAAATGAATCCTATTTAAAACTAAATACTTACCTTTAAAATAAACCCTAATATAGCTACAATATAAATAATAATTATATTCTAGCTATCTTAGGATTTATTTTTATTTTACAGGTACCTTTCAATTTATTTTAACCATGTACAATAACTATTAAATAGTTATTAACTATTTAATAGCTTACCTAGCTAAAATAAAGAGAAATGTACCTGTGAAATAAATCCTAACCTAAGTTACAATTACACCTAACACTACACTATACTTTAATAAATTATTCCTATTTAAAAATAAATACTTACCTGTAAAATAAACCCTAAGATAGCTACAATGTAATTAATAATTATATTATAGCTATCTTAGGATTTATATTTATTTTACAGGTAACTTTGTATTTATTTTAGCTAGTTAGAATAGTTATTAAATAGTTATTAACTATTTAATAACTACCTAGCTAAAAGAAATACAAAATTACCTGTAAAATAAATCCTAACTTAAGTTACAATTAAACCTAATACTACACTATCATTAAATTAACTAAATAAACTACCTACAAAGAACTACAATGAAATACAATTACATAAACTAACTAAAGTACAAAAAATAAAAAAAGCTAAGTTACAAAAAATAAAAAATTAAGTTACAAACATGTTAAAAATATTACAACAATTTTAAGCTACTTACACCTAATCTAAGCCCCCTAATAAAATAACAAACCCCCCCAAAATAAAAAAAATCCCTACCCTATTCTAAATTACATAAATTTCAAAGCTCTTTTACCTTACCAGCCCTTAAAAGGGCCATTTGTGGGGGCATGCCCCAAAAAGTTCAGCTCTTTTGCCTGTAAAATAAAAATACAACCCCCCCCCCCAACATTAAAACCCACCACCCACATACCCCTAATCTAACCCAAACCCCCCTTACAAAAACCTAACACTAATCCCCTGAAGATCATCCTACCTTGAGTCGTCTTCACTCAGCCGAGCCACCGATGGAACTGAAGAGGACATCCGGAGCGGAAGAAGTTAATCCTCCAAGCGGCGCTGAAGAAGTCTTCGATCCGGCCGATGTCATCTTCAAAGAGGCGCTGAAGAGGTCTTCTATCCGGGCGAAGTCATCTTCCAAGCCGGGTCTTCAATCTTCCTTCCGCCGACGCGGAACCACCTTCTTCACCGACGGACTACGACGAATGACGGCTCCTTTAAGGGACGTCATCCAAGATGGCGTCCCCTCAATTCCGATTGGCTGATAGGATTCTATCAGCCAATCGGAATTAAGGTAGGAAAATCTGATTGGCTGATGGAATCAGCCAATCAGATTCAAGTTCAATCCGATTGGCTGATCCAATCAGCCAATCAGATTGATCTCGCATTCTATTGGCTGATCGGAACAGCCAATAGAATGCGAGCTCAATCTGATTGGCTGATTCCATCAGCCAATCAGATTTTCCTACCTTAATTCCGATTGGCTGATAGAATCCTATCAGCCAATCGGAATTGAGGGGACGCCATCTTGGATGACGTCCCTTAAAGGAGCCGTCATTCGTCGTAGTCCGTCGGTGAAGAAGGTGGTTCCGCGTCGGCGGAAGGAAGATTGAAGACCCGGCTTGGAAGATGACTTCGCCCGGATAGAAGACCTCTTCAGCGCCTCTTTGAAGATGACATCGGCCGGATCGAAGACTTCTTCAGCGCCGCCTGGATGATGACTTCATCGGATGGAAGATTTCTTCAGCGCCGCTTGGAGGATTAACTTCTTCTGCTCCGGATGTCCTCTTCAGTTCCATCGGTGGCTCGGCTGAGTGAAGACGACTCAAGGTAGGATGATCTTCAGGGGATTAGTGTTAGGTTTTTGTAAGGGGGGTTTGGGTTAGATTAGGGGTATGGGGGTGGTGGGTTTTAATGTTGGGGGGGGGGGTTGTATTTTTATTTTACAGGCAAAAGAGCTGAACTTTTTGGGGCATGCCCCCACAAATGGCCCTTTTAAGGGCTGGTAAGGTAAAAGAGCTTTGAAATTTATGTAATTTAGAATAGGGTAGGGATTTTTTTTATTTTGGGGGGGTTTGTTATTTTATTAGGGGGCTTAGATTAGGTGTAAGTAGCTTAAAATTGTTGTAATATTTTTAACATGTTTGTAACTTAATTTTTTATTTTTTGTAACTTAGCTTTTTTTATTTTTTGTACTTTAGTTAGTTTATGTAATTGTATTTCATTGTAGTTCTTTGTAGGTAGTTTATTTAGTTAATTTAATGATAGTGTAGTATTAGGTTTAATTGTAACTTAAGTTAGGATTTATTTTACAGGTAATTTTGTATTTCTTTTTGCTAGGTAGTTATTAAATAGTTAATAACTATTTAATAACTATTCTAACTAGCTAAAATAAATACAAAGTTACCTGTAAAATAAATATAAATCCTAAGATAGCTATAATATAATTATTAATTACATTGTAGCTATCTTAGGGTTTATTTTACAGGTAAGTATTTATTTTTAAATAGGAATAATTTATTAAAGTATAGTGTAGTGTTAGGTGTAATTGTAACTTAGGTTAGGATTTATTTCACAGGTACATTTCTCTTTATTTTAGCTAGGTAAGCTATTAAATAGTTAATAACTATTTAATAGCTATTGTACATGGTTAAAATAAATTGAAAGGTACCTGTAAAATAAAAATAAATCCTAAGATAGCTAGAATATAATTATTATTTATATTGTAGCTATATTAGGGTTTATTTTAAAGGTAAGTATTTAGTTTTAAATAGGATTCATTTAGTTAATAAGAGTTAATTTATTTAGATTTATTTAATTAATATTTAAGTTAGGGGGCGTTAGGGTTAGGGTTAGGTTTAGGGGTTAATCATTTTATTACAGTGGCGGCGGCGTAGTGGGGGGCAGGATAGGGGTTAATAAATTTATTATAGGTGGCGACGGTGTAGGGGGGGCAGATTAGGGGTTAATAAATGTATTATAGGTGGCGACGGTGTAGGGGGGGCAGGATAGGGGTTAATACATTTAATATAGGTTGCGGCGGGTTCAGGGAGCGGCGGGTTAGGGGTTAATACATTTATTATAGTTGCGGTGGGCTCCGGGAGCGGCGGTTTAGGGGTTAATATGTATAGAGTAGCTTGCGGTGGGCTCCGGGAGCGGCGGTTTAGGGGGTAATAACTTTATTTAGTTGCGGCGGTGTAGGGGGGGTCAGATTAGTGGTGTTTAGACTCGGGGTACATGTTAGGGTGTTAGGTGAAAACAGCTCCCATAGAAATCAATGGGATGTCTGTCAGCAGCGAACTTGTACTTTCGCTATGGTCAGACTCCCATTGATTCCTATGGGATCCGCCGCCTCCAGGCTGGCGCTTTGAAAACCAGGTACGCTGGGCCGTAAAAGTGCCGAGCGTACCTGCTAGTTTTTTGATAGCTAGCAAAAGTAGTGAGAATGTGCCGCACTTGTGTGCGGAACATCTGGAGTGACGTAAGAATCGATCTGTGTCGGACTGAGTCCGGCGGATCGAAGCTGACGTCACAAAATTCTACTTTTGCCGGTCTCGAGCCTTTGATAACTAAGGCGTATCAGCCTCGCCACAAATACGCTGCGGAATACGCAGCGTATTTGAGGTTGACGGCTTGATAACTACCCCCCTTTGTGTGCTTTATTCTCCAGGTGATCAATACATTTCCGATGAGCTGGTGCTTTAGTGAGGTGTTTCTCAACAATGGTCCTCAAGTACCCCAAACAGGCCAGGTTTTCATTATAGCTGAATCAGTGCACAGGTGAAGTAATCAGCTGATCAGTAACTCAGTGGTTACTAATTTGCTCTCACCCATCACCTGATTATGTCACCTGTGCACTGGTTCAGCTATCATTTAAACCTGCCCTGTTGGGGGTACTTGCGGCCCTCTGCACATGTGTTTCTCCGGCGTATCATATCTAGTGCCTCACCAGTCTCTGACCTCACTGCACGTCACTGGAGATCGATGACTGTTAGTTAACAACAGTCCGCTGCTCATCGCCCCGTACTTGGTGCGCGGCTTTTTGACAGCTTTTTTCATAACTTTGGAGAGCGTATTCAGGTCTGCGGCAGCGATGATAGGCGATCTTAGGCTAGCGTATTGGTGCTGGCGAATGCAAGAAAGTTGACGGCTTGATAAGTAGGCCTCTTAAAGTAAAAGCAAATCCTAGCGTTTTACAAACGCTAGGATTTACTATTGAAACAAATAAAGGGCACTTTCATCCATGAAGTATAAGATACTTCATGTAGAAAGCTCCTTTATTTGTTTCAATCGATCGCCGTTTTTAGTTGCTACAGCAGCCCACGGCTAAATGTTTTGGCTAAGAGGCGACGTTTTCACCTCTTAGCCAATAGCCGTGTGGTAAATTTGGCTTGGCGCCATGGGAACCGGATTTACCGCACAGCTATTGGCTAAGAGGTGAAAACGTCACCTCTTAACCCAAAAATTTTTTTTAGCCGTGCTCTGCTGTAGGAGCTAAGAAGAGCGGCAATCGATTGAATCAAATAAAGGAGCGTTCTACATGAAGTATCTTATACTTCATGAATGAAAGTGCCCTTTATTTGTTTCAATAGTAAATCCTAGCGTTTGTAAAACACTAGGGTTTACTTTCACTTTAAGTTGACCAAATTTGCAAGGTAGCTACTAGGTACTCTTTGCAGAGTTTCATTAAATTCTACCATTTTGATGTTTTTACTTCTTCAGAGGCAGCCTTTGATAGGAAAGTCCTTCTGGCAGCTGTCACATGTTAGTTTGTTTTTACCTGTTGGGCACTTAAAAAAAATATATTTGTGTTTTGCCCTTTTGATTCCTTTTAGGGTTGTGGATTTAGTTTCTCTGTGTAAAAAGATGTTATTTATATTTGCAGCAATGTAAAGTTTAATGAATGAAAGTGCCCCTGTTTTGTTTATATAACTGATGTCTAATCACGTGTGTTTGTGGCACGTGTGGTATTTGATAGATGTCTAACCTTTGCAGTAATTTGATAATCTGCAGATTAATGTGACAAATACATAGTGCCTGGTGACATTGCGGATCTCTGGCTATTTGTTGATGTGACCGCAGATCTAGTAATAATAATAAGTGCTGTGTTGTGACACTGGTGTATGATGATGTCTGTGCTATTTATCTACTTATGTCACTGGCATTGTACCCATGTATTATTTGTGTGGGGCCGTCCCCAGGGGGTGCAATGCACACAGTGATATTAATGGTAAGTACCAATGCCAGCAGGAGCATCCTCCTCATCCCGCAGCACAGAACCAATCCGCGCCCGCCAGCAGCCAATCATCTTGCGTTTTACTCGGCTGGGCCTGTCCGTGGCTCAGCCACATGACCCACCGGGTTGATGAGCTTTAGAGAAGCCGGTTCACTGTACTTGCTGCTCATGTAACCGCGACAGGTGGCAGCTTGCTGGGGCGATCACACAGGCATGGCGGCACCTGCGGACGACTTGGCTTCCAGGCTTAACCGGCATTTGAAGATGGATGCCGGGGAAGTAGCAGAGGATGCGGTGCCAGAGGAGACCCGGAACAACGCGGACCCTGAGCCGAATGCCAAGATGCAGCAGGGATCTGACCTGGCAGAGGGAGAGAGGAAGTGGGAGCACCCACACAGGAGGGTCTTCAATCCCTACACCGAGTTCAAGGAGTTCAGCAGGAAGCAGATCAAGGACATGGAGAAGATGTTCAGACAGTGAGAGCCTGCTGGGATCTGGGGAGGGAAAGGGGCTTGTAAAATGCACTGCCTGGGCTTTCCAGCGAATAACAGGTTAATGAGCTGGGTTATAACCCTATGTTATATCATAAACAAAATATAGGAAAAGGTCCCAAGCAATTAATGTTCTTTCGTCCTAAATAATGGCAAATGAACGTTATATGCTAATTACTTTTTACATTTACTATGTTACTATGGAGCCAATAAAAGTGAACCAGTAATGTGTATTTATGTAATATGTGTGTTCAAGTAGAGAGAGTGTAAGAAATAGGATTGTAAAATGATATGAATGTTATACGTTTGTGTGTGTAGAATTTGAAACACATACGATGTGTTTTCCCCCCACACTGAATGCTAGTGTTTTCATTATATATATATATATATATATATATATATATATATATATATATATATATATATATATATATATATATATATATATATATATATATATATATACGATACACCCACACATATGCATTTTAGATTCACTTATATAAATACCCTTTATATAGGCTTACCATAATTTTTCGAGGTGAAACTGGGATCAACTTGTGCGGTGCCAGTGGGGGTGTGGTCAGGAGCATGGTCAAGGGGGCGTGGCAATTACCGGTCCTTTTAAAGTAGTAGCTTTTATGTGTGTAGTGTTTCGTGGATGCTCTACCCTTCCTCAGTCAAAGTGAATCGCACAGTTTAAATAGACCATAACACCACCCCCTAGTGAAAAAGGTACCATTACTTTGTCATGGCAAATAAATCATTAATCTAAATCTCAGATTCTAAATAATGCCAAACATCAAGCATAATTATCACTTTCATAATTATCAATTTCACAATTTAATATCTGCAGTGTAATATGTGTTTTATGTGTCTAATTAAGGAACAGAGCCAAATACTGATAAGGCATAAATACAATATTGAATGAAAGTAAAAAAGAAACACGTACCTGCTAAAGCTGTTTAAGAGGCTACGCTATACCATAATGCAGGAAAATTATAGCCAAAATACTATCCTGCATGAAGTAAAGCAAGATCCAGGCCAAAAATCCTGCCTGCCGGCAGTTCCTAGTCATACCCATATGATTCCCCTAAAGGTGTATTACCGGCAATGACACCAAGGGTCGGGGGGGGGGGGGTTAAATTCTTAGAAAAATAAACCAAGTAGTACTACAAAATAAAAAAAAAACCTATGCTGCTCACTCAGCCTGTATTACTAAATGTAAACTTTGAAGGACACAAACTTTAAGCTAAGCAGGGCTGTATGTAACAAAGTACCAGCATCCAACTATGCTGGAGAGCCACAGTCCAGTCATTTTGAATAATGTGTCTGGGTTTCAGGTGGTCTGAAACCTGGACACATGATTTGAAACCTGGAGGGGGCAACCCTACTGGGACAGAATGAACAACTGGGTGGGACACTGGGACAGCGCCTCCAAACCGGGACAATCCCAGTAAAAGTGGGACTTCTGGTAAGCCTACCTTTATATACATAAAAATAAATGTGCATCCAATATTTTAGGTGTTTTATGTCCCATACTGCAATTTGTTTAATGCAATATTTTAAAATATGTTTTGAATCCAGTTGGGTGGACAGCAACAAGTAGGGTATTATAAGACTGTCTGATCCTGGGTTATTAGTATTCTGCACTGATCTCTATTTACCTATGTTTGAGCATCTTATATGGAAGCAGTCAGTTTTGTGTAACTCCACCTTACGAGCAATCTACTACGAAGCCCATATTGCAGAAAAATATATATTTTTATTGGATTGTATTTTCACTAGTAAATAATGTTTTTTTAGTACATCTTTAATATGAAATAAAAAAATATATTCTGTGTACATAACACTTTTGAAATATTAGAATTAATATTTTATACAAATCCTGACTGTATGTTTATAGTGTTAAAATGAAAATCTGTAGAATGGGGATTTAGTAAACTCAGTATCAGCATAATGTATTCTATTTTTTTCTTATACTAGACCTATCTTTTCAGCCTCTGTGAATATCTAAAATGAAAACCCAGCCTTTTGGGAATGATAATGTATCTTATGTCTGTCTTTAATCATGGATGTACCTTGTTTTTCCAGCTTAATGCACAACTGCTTTTCAGTTTTACAGTCAGTTATAGCTGTAACACAATTAGGGTTAAATATATGAACAGTATAATTACTGTGTGCGCCTGTTGATCAGTGCAATTACAAATGGCAAAGCTAAGCTTTTATATTGCTGTCACTGAACCAACCAAATATATCAAACAGGAACATCAGTTGTATTTTCAAAGCCCTTAAGTGACTGTGGGGGACGTAATATTTAAAAATAGTAGTGAACCGTTTGTGCATTTCAAATAAAAAATGAATGATCAGAGGCATATTCTTATATACATTTTTTTCTCAGTAATTTCCACTACCTTATCAGTTTGTATAGAGATCTTAAGTAATTTCCACTACCTTATCTGTTTGCATAGAGATCTTTACTGTACAAAAATCCCCAAAAACATTGGGTCTTTATTTTAAAATGTATTTTATATCTATATGTCTGTCTGTGCTAATATTATCTGCTCTATACTCTGTAAAGCAGTGGTTGGCTGTATATATTTTCTCAGATACGGATATAAGCCATAGTCCTCTGTCTCATATTATATAATTATTAGTATATTGGGAATATATGTGCATCATTTCTGTTAATGTTCCACATTTTCTTTCTGTGTATTATAAATATACATCTCTAATAATATATCACCTCTGCATTGGGCTCTAATACATTATCTGCTTATTTTTTTTTTTTTGCATTTTTCTTTCATACTACTGAACATCAGTCACATTTTCCTATCATACGTATAACAAAAGAAAAGGAAAAATGTCATCAGGATTTGTATTTAAAAAAAGCATGTACTAAGTACTATAGCTTGTAACTCTTAAAGGGCCATTGTAGTGTTTACATTTCAGGCTATAATTTGTTAGTTGCGATAGAGCATGTATTTTATGCACTACTTGCTCTGGAATTGTATGTTTTTAAGTTCCAGAAAGGGGTTACACACAGGAGCCGCAGAGAAAACAGCGACAGTTGCACTACATCGCCAGTCACCAGCTATGTTCAAGCTTGGGAGCTGCAGTGGTTGCTGCACCAGTGCAGACTTTACTTATGTGTTTAACCCTTTTCCTAGTATTATACACACAGAGTTCCATAGCTATTAGTGAACAAAATAACACTCCAATGAACTAGAGCATATATTCCTTTAAAGGGACATGAAACACATTTTTTTTGTTTCATGATTCAGATAGAGCATGCAATTTTAAATAACTTTTCAATGTATTTCTATTATTTGTTCTTTTTTTATCCTTTGTTGAAACATATTCCTAAGTAGGTTTAGAAGCTGCTGATTGGAGGCTGCATATATATGTCTCTTGTTATTGGCTTTCAGCTAGCTCACAGGTGTGCAATACTGCTCCTTCAACAAAGCATACCAAAAGAATGAAACAAATTAAATAATATAAGTAAACTGGAAAGCTTAAATTGTATGCTCTATCTGGATAATGAAAGAAAAGCTGGCAGAAAATGTAGTATTGCACATTTTTGTTTGCTTCTTTTCAGGGCCATTATCACATTTAAGGGACAGTCTAGGCCAAAATAAACTGTCATGATTCAGATAGAGCATGCAATTTTAAACAATTTTAACTTTTATCACCAATTTTGCTTTATTCTCTTGGTATTCTTAGTTGAAATATTAACCTAGGAGGTTCAGATGCTAATTTCTTAGACCTTGAAGCCCACCTCTTTCAGATTGCATTTTAACAGTTTTTAACCACTAGAGGGTGTTAGTTCACGTATTTCATATAGATAACACTGTGCTCGTGCATGTGAAGTTATCTGGGAGCAGGCACTGATTGGCTAGACTGCAAGTCTGTCAAAAGAACTGAAATAAAGGGGCAGTTTGCAGAGGTTTAGATACAAGATAATCACAGAGGTTAAAAGTATATTATTATAACTGTGATGGTTATGCAAAACTGGGGAATGGGTAATAAAGGGATTATCTATCTTTTAAAACAATAAAAATTCTGGTGTAGACTGTCCCTTTAAAGAGTCCCTAGCCTTAAAATGACATGTTCTTACAAAGTAAAGCATGTAATTTGTCATATCAGTATTCTCCCCAGGGCCTTTCTAGTGGGTGCACCAACCAAATGATTTCACTGACCACCCGACTTTATGTTCCGTTAAAGGGACAGTCTATTCCAGAATTTTATTGTTTAAAAAGAGTTAATCCCCTTTATTACCCATTCCCCAGTTTTGCATAACCAACACAGTTATATTTACATACATTTTACCTCTATGATTACCTTGTATCTAAGCCTATGCAGACTGCCCTTTATTTCAGTTTGTTTGACAGTCTTGCACTTTAGCCAATCAGTTCTTACTCATTAATAACTCCACAGGAGTAAGCACAATGCCATCTATATTGCACACATGAACTAGCACTGTCTAGCTTTGAAAAACTGTCAACATGCACTGAGATAGGCGGCCTTCAAGGGCTTAGAAATTAGCATGAGAGTCTACCTAGGTTTAGCTTTCAACAAAAAAATACTAAGAGAACAAAGCACATTTGATAATAAAAGTAAATTGGAAAGTTGTTTAAAATTGCATGTCCTATCTGAATCATGAAAGTTTAATTTTGACTAGACTGTCCCTTTAAATTTGAAGGGAAAAAAAGCTATCATCTCTAACTTTGAGCCTGATAGGTTTTCAAGTTTATCCAAAATGGATAAAGAACATATAGGACAAGATATCTGCAATTTACACATTTTGTACATATACTTAAGATGTAGAAGGTAGCTTTTTAAATCAGCAATAAATGTACAATAAATATATTACACATATTAGTAAAAATGTGTTTTTATAATGCCTTAGGTACGATGCTGGTAGGGATGGATTTATAGACCTCATGGAGTTGAAGTTAATGATGGAGAAGCTCGGCGCTTCACAAACTCATCTTGGTCTCAAAAACATGATCAAGGAAGTGGATGAAGATTTTGATGGCAAACTCAGCTTCAGGGAGGTAAGACTAATTGCCATAAAATAGCCCCTTGTCCGATATTGTGAGAGCTTACTTAGATAGCCAAGTTGTTTATTTGATGATCATTTTTAGTCCCAGCAGAGTCAACGTAGTGTTTAATTTTTAAATTAAATTCTAATAAAGCGGGTACTAAAAGCCATCAGCAGCAGCTAATTCTCCGTAATGAAGGAAGCCTTGGGCTTACGTATTTTGAGATATTTTTTAAAAAAAATTTGCTACATGTCCTGGAAGTGGTTGAATTAAACTAGGACATTTTTTAAAAATTAAAAATGGAGGAGAGAATAGTTTCTCCTCTGTCTCACACAAACATTTTGCAACTGCCCCAAAATGTTAGTAAGATGTAACTATTTACGCATTCCTTAATGACCTGGAGAAATATTTGAAAGAATTGAAAAAAGCAACCCTATGTATGTGGTAGGGTTGACAACATTAACATTCCCAAACTGGAAAAAGTGGTGAGTATCAAATGAGTAGTGCATCTGCCGATATATTAGATACTAAAGACCAATTTATATCTCTCTGGGAACCTTGGATTATGTATATTGAAAATAAGGATAGAAGACAACCTCAGTACACTTAGGTCTTGTACAAAGGACCCATACCTCAAATAGGATTCTTTTTAACTGATAGGAACATGCTGAACCCCTCCTTTAGGTCACTCAACATTTTGCCTTGCTCGTATGTCTGTTTTATAGTATTTCTTTTTTGTATAGGTGTATATTTGATTTTAGTCCCAGAGTGCTAGATGATTATACATCATCCATTCATGATTAGAAGTGGTAAAGCCGTGGAGTAATATGCTTATTCTACTTAACTACCTGAACTTATTGGACGTGTGATGATTGGGGAATGTATCCTAATTATTTTACTAACTGTGCTTATCTATAGAATCCCAGTGAAATATATTTCTTTCATGTAAGTGGCAAGAGTCCATGAGCTAGTGACGTATGGGATATACATTCCTTCCAGGAGGGGGCAAAGTTTCCCAAACCTCAAAATGCCTACAAATACACCTCCTACCTCACTCATACATTAGTTTTACAAACTTTGCCTCCTTGTGGAGGTGGTGAAGCAAGATATGCTTGATTTTCTTCTGTGATAGGCGCTTCTAAGCATATTGAAGCCCAGTTCCTCTCAAAGTACAGTGTTTGTCTAAGGGATGTGAAGGGAGTATTGCCTGATGATACCATGTTTTCACCTATGGGAAATCTATTCTAAGGCTCTCTGTAATCGGTCGCAGGGATTCATCTGCTGCCTCCCTTTACAGATCGACATTATACTCCTCTACCATTACCTCTGCTGATATGTTTCAGTACTGGTTTGGCTGTCTGCCATGTATATATATATATATATATATATATATATATATAATTTTTTAAGACACTCTCAGCTATGTTTGGCACTTCATCTTTTAAAGTTTTAAATGTGTATTGTATATATTTGCCATGAGTCAGGTCTGTGTATTTCCCTTTGCAGTCTAACAGTTTCAGCATGGAAATTATGTTTATGGGAGTTTTTTAGACTTACCTGGGGTTCCCAGTTAGTTGTAACTTGGAGTGTTTCTTTCAAAATTTTCGTGGGCTAAGGCTCGCGATGACGCAGAGTTTTTTTCTGCATTTGCGCCATTCTTGGCGCCACAATTTGTTATATTAAGTTTCTCTCCCTCTTTTGCTCTCTTCTTTCATTTGTTTCATAGAGGGCTAAGTTGCTTGCTTTTGATTATTACCTTATTTTTTTATAAGCATTTTTTTCCATTCCTGAAACTGCTACTTTGAGGAAATTGTATATTTTGTTTAAATGTTATTTTTTCTTTTTTGATACATTTTGCAAGATGTCTCAGACTGATCCTGCCTCTGATGTTACTGTAGGAACTAAGCTGCCTGAACACAATTCTCCCAAAACTAAGTGTGCATGTTGTAAATTAGCTGAACTTACAACTTTAGCTCAAATATGTGGCACTTGTTACGAAAAATTATTACATGCTGATAATGTTTCTATAAGTACAAATACATCTACTGTTAAACCTTCACAGTCTAATGTACAGGATATTCCTGTAGATATAAAAGATTATATTGATGCAGCCATAGAGAAGGCTATGACTGCTATTCCACATTCAAATAAATGTGAAAAGTCTCTCCTAAACTCTCCTAAATCTGATGACGCTTGTCTTGATCGACAGCATACTGAAGTATTTTCTGCTGATGAGGATTTCTCTGGCTCAGAGGATCCTACTTCATAGACTGAAATTGATAAATCAACTTTTCTTTTTAAGATTTAATATATTCATTCTTTATTAAAGGAAGTATTGTTTACTTCGGGTGTTAAGGAATCTAGTCCTCCTGATAACAAGAATAGCAAATGTGTAAATTCTGTTTTTAAAACTTCTGATGTCATTCCTGAAGTTTTTCCTATTCCAGATGCTATCTCTCATATGTTTACTAAGGAATGGTCTAAACTTGGTACTTCTTTAACCTTTCTTCTAGGTTTTTTTTGGGGAAAAAGACCCTAAGGTTGATGGGGCTATTTCTGTTGTGGCCAAACATACTACTATTCCTATGGAAGATAGTACTTCCTTTAAGGATCCTTTAGATAGGAAGATTGAATCCTATCTTAGAAAAGCATATTTACATACTGGCCATATTCTTAGACCTGCCATTTCTTTGGCTGATGTTGCTGCTGCTTCAACTTTTTGGTTCAACAGTTTAGCTCAACTGTTAATAGATCCTGAATTATCTAGCATTGTTCTTTTACTTCAACATGCTAATCATTTCATTTGTGATGCTATAATTGATGTCATTAAGATTGGTATTATGTCTTTAGCTATTCTTACTAGAATAGCTTTATGGCTTAAATCTTGTAATGCTGATATGGTGTCTAAATCTAGATTACTATCTTTATCATTTTAGGGAAGTAATTTATTTGGTTCTCAATTGGATTCTATTATTTCTACTATTACCAGGGGGATGGAGTTTTTCTACCCCAAGATAGGAAATCTAAGGGTAAATGTAAATCTCTAAATTGTTTTCGTTCCTTTCGTCAGAATAGAGAACAAAAGACCTCTCCTTCCCCTAAGGCCTCTGGCTCTAATTGGAGACCATCTCCGAATTGGAATAAATCCAAGCCTTATAAAAAAACAAAAAACGAATCCAGCCCCTAAGACTGTTGCATGAAGGTGCAGCCCTCAAACCAGTTCTACTGGTGGTGGTGGTGGGGGGGCGCAGATTGAAATTATTTCAACACATTTCGACAGTTTCTGTTCAAAATCAGGAGATTCAGAATATTGTTTCTCAAGGGTATTGAATAGGTTTTAGAATAAGACCTCCCATGGGAAGATTCTTTCTTTCTCATGTTCCAACAAACCCTGTGAAGGCTCAGGCTTTCAGGAAATGTGTTTAAAAACTAGTGCTTTCAGGGGTGATTGTTTCAGTTCCTCTGCAGGAACGGGGTTTGGGGTTCTATTCAAATCTATACATTGTCCCAAAGAAAGAAGATTCATTCACACCAATTCTGGATCTGAAATTTTTAAATCGTTTTGTAAGAGTCACAACTTTCAAGATGGTTATTATAAGGACTATTCTGCCTTTTGTTCAGCAAGGTCATTTCATGTCCACAATAGACTTACAAGACGCTTATCTTCACAATCAGATTCATCCAGACCACTATAGTTTTCTGAGATTCTCTTTTTTAGACAAGCATTACCAATTTGTCGCTCTTCCATTTGGCCTAGCGACAGCTCCGAGAATCTTTTCAAAGGTTCTCGGTGCCCTTTTATCTGTAATCAGAGAGCAGGGTATTGTGGTGTTTCCTTATTTGGACAATCAGACAAACGAAGGGTGGTGTGAGTGCTAGTCAGAGAAAAGGTTTTTGTGCTTAAATCCCTATGTGGTCTGATAAAATCTCCAATTACAGACTGTTAGACAAAGAGGTGAGAGATGGTGTGGGATAAGCGCTCAAGCAAAAAAGAGCCAACCAGATTATTATATAAATAAAATGAAATAACAAGAGGACCCAATGATACTAAAAAAGAATTTATATAACAATTTAGATGAATAACTTGTTAACACATACAAAATATGTTAGTATATACACAATTACAAAAGATGCCGGCATCAAAAACAGTAAAACATACTGATCATATTAAAAAACAGGAAAAAGTGGCCGATATAAAATTTATAAAAAATTCCCTGATTGTACCGTAAAAATATATATGAACAAACTTGATAAAGGTAAAAGGCTCTTAGCACAGTAAACTTAACTTGGCTAAATGTTACCAGTATTTTGATTAAACAATGAGATGTTTGGTCACAGTATTAGGTGGAGGCGTCTGATCTGTTCAGCCGTTAGGAGTAACTGTGAGTGATGGATCGTGAGGTGTGACGTCACGTCACCTGACTATTCTATTTCCTCCAATCTCTGTAGTATGTTTAGACACAGCGACTTTTAAACATGTATCCAATTTTCTAGTTGTATCAAAGTGTAGTTGATTATGTAATAGTTAGTAGCAATACTTGCGAATGTCCAGTGTCCAATAATCTGTCCAGATTTTTTAGCAGGTTTGTTTTATCAGCAGCTCTGGATCCTATGAAATGTTAATCCGTCTTGTTTTATATCCGTTCTGGAACGTGAAACTTGTCTTTTTGAAGAAGCTCCTAAGCACTTAGTTGTTATCCCCACTTTTTGTGTTTAATAGTGCTATGGTGGGAGCAAAAAAGAAACAAAGGGGCACACAGGAATTATTCATACATCGATCTCAGTGTTGAATCAAGGAGATAGAAATAAACCTGTTTTTTGTGCCAATAGAACAATTCAGCAGTTCAATAGCCTTAGTGGATAATTGGTTACACACAGGAATTATTCATATGTCTTCTCTCTATATTTATCATAGGGATAGAGATGAACCTGTGGATTGTAACACTATAAATAATAAATTCTCAAATGACAGGAGTAAGCAAATCTACGCGTTTCGGCAGTGTTAGCTGCCTTTATCAAGATCTATCCCTATGATAAATATAGAGAGAAGACATATGAATAATTCCTGTGTGTAACCAATTATCCACTAAGGCTATTGAACTGCTGAATTGTTCTATTGGCACAAAAAACAGGTTCATTTCTATCTCCTTGATTCAACACTGAGATCGATGTATGAATAATTCCTGTGTGCCCCTTTGTTTCTTTTTTGCTCCCACCATAGCACTATTAAACACAAAAAGTGGGGATAACAACTAAGTGCTTAGGAGCTTCTTCAAAAAGACAAGTTTCACGTTCCAGAACGGATATAAAACAAGACGGATTAACATTTCATAGGATCCAGAGCTGCTGATAAAACAAACCTGCTAAAAAATCTGGACAGATTATTGGACACTGGACATTCGCAAGTATTGCTACTAACTATTACATAATCAACTACACTTTGATACAACTAGAAAATTGGATACATGTTTAAAAGTCGCTGTGTCTAAACATACTACAGAGATTGGAGGAAATAGAATAGTCAGGTGACGTGACGTCACACCTCACGATCCATCACTCACAGTTACTCCTAACGGCTGAACAGATCAGACGCCTCCACCTAATACTGTGACCAAACATCTCATTGTTTAATCAAAATACTGGTAACATTTAGCCGAGTTAAGTTTACTGTGCTAAGAGCCTTTTACCTTTATCAAGTTTGTTCATATATATTTTTACGGTACAATCAGGGAATTTTTTATAAATTTTATATCGGCCGCTTTTTCCTGTTTTTTAATATGATCAGTATGTTTTACTGTTTTTGATGCCGGCATCTTTTGTAATTGTGTATATACTAACATATTTTGTATGTGTTAACAAGTTATTCATCTAAATTGTTATATAAATTCTTTTTTAGTATCATTGGGTCCTCTTGTTATTTCATTTTATTTATATAATAATCTGGTTGGCTCTTTTTTGCTTGAGCGCTTATCCCACACCATCTCTCACCTCTTATTTGGACAATGTCTTGGTACTAGCTCAATCATCAAGGAGGGACTCACAGTCCTTCAGCGATGGAAGAAGTATCTCGGATACTTTCTTGGGCGGAATCCAACTCTTGTCTAATTTCTGCGAGTCATATCCCAGGTGTAGACAATTGGGAAGCGGATTATCTCAGCCATCAGACTTTACATCTGGGGAGTGGTCTCTCCATCCAGATGTGTTTTTTCATCTTCCAGAAATAGATCTGATAGCCTCTCGTCTAAACGAGAAGCTTCCCAGATACCTTTCCAGGTCCAGGAATCCTCAGGCGGAGATGGTGGATGCCTTAGCAGTTCGTTGGTTTTACCAACCTGCTTATATTTTTTCCGCCTCTGGTTCTTCTTCCAAGGGTGATCTCCAAGATCATAATGGAACAATCTCATGTGTTTCTGATAGCACTAGCATTGCCTCACAGGTTTTGGTATGCGGATCTTGTTGGGATGTCCAGTTGCCATCCTTGGCCATTCCATTTAAGGCCAGACCTTCTGTCTCAAGGGCCATTTTTTCATCAGAATCTCAAATCTCTAAATTTTAAGGCATGGAAATTGAACACTTAGTGCTTAGTCATAGAGGTTTCTCTGACTTGGTGATTAGCACTATGATACAGGCTCGTAAGTCTGTTTCAAGGAAAATTTATCATCGGGTTTGGAAAACCTATATTTCATGGTGTTCCACTCATAATTATTCTTAGCATTCTTTCAGAATTCCTAGGATTTTACAGTTTCTTCAGGATGGTTTGGATAAGGGTTTGTCTGCAAATACTTTGAAAGGAAAAATGTCTGCTCTTTCTTATTTCATAGAAAGATTGTTAAACTTCCTGATATTCACGGTTTTGTTGAGGCTTTGATTCGTATAAAACCTGTTATTAAATCTATGTCTCCTCCTTGGAGTCTCAATTTGGTTTTGAACATTTTGCAGGCTCCTCCTTTTGAGCCTATGCATTCCTTGGATATTAAACTACTTTCTTGGAAAGTTTTAATTATTTTGGCTATCTCTTCTGCTAGAAGAGTTTCTGAATTGTCTGCTCTCTCTCGTGAGTCTCCTTATCTGATTTTCCATCAAGATAAAGCTGTTTTGCGGACTTCATTTACATTTTTCCCTAAAGTTGTGAATTCTAACATCAATAGGGAAATTGTTGTTTCTTTCTTGTGTCCTAATCCTAAGAATACACTTAAAGGTCTTTACATTTTTGGATGTGGTAAGAGCTTTGAAATATTATGTTGAGGCTACTAAAGGTTTTAAAGGCTATTTGTTATTTTTTTCTGGCTCCAGGAAAGGTCAGAAAGCCTCTGCCATTTCTTTGGTATCTTGGTTGAAATTTTCGATTCACAAAGCTTATTTGGAGGCGGGGAAATCTCCGCCTCAGAGAATTACAGCTCATTCTACTAGATCAATTTGCATACTTTTACTAAATTTTACCATTTTGATGTTTGCTTCCTCGGAAGCAGCCTTTGGTGGAAAGGTTCTTCAGGCAGTTGTCTCAGTTTGATTCTAATGCCTTTGTTTTGATTTTTTAAATTTTTTTTAAAAGAAAACTTAATTATTTTGGATTTAATTTCTCAGCGGATTTAGCTGTTGTTATTTTATCCCTCCCTCTCTAGTGACTCGTGGTTTTCCACACCTTGGGGTATTATATCCCATATGTCACTAGCTCATGGACTCCTGCCACTTACATGAAAGAAAACATAATTTATGTAAGAACTTATCTGATAAATTAATTTCTTTCATGTAATCGGCAAGAGTCCATGAGCTAGTGAAGTATGGGAAATACAATCCTACCAGGAGGGGCAAAGTTTCCCAAACATCAAAATGCCTATAAATACACCCCTCACCACACCCACAATTCAGTTTTACAAACTTTGCCTCCTATGGAGGTAGTGAAGTAAGTTTGTGCTTGATTTTCTTCGTTTATATGCGCTTCTCAGCATTTTGAAACCCGATTCTTCTCAGAGTGCAATGTTTTGTCAGAGGGATGTGAAGGGAGTGTCACTTATTGATTCTATGTTTTTCCTCACGGGAAATCTTTTCAAAGGTTCTCTGTTATCGGTTGTAGAGATTCATCTCCTACCTCCCTTTTCAGATCGACAATATATTCTCATATTCCATTACCTCTACTGATACTTTTTCAGTTCTGGTTTGGCTATCTGCTATATGTGGATGGGTGTCTTTCGGTAAGTATGTTTTCATTACTTAAGACACTCTCAGCTATGGTTTGGCACTTTATGTATTAATATAAAGTTTTAAATATATGTATTGTACTTATATTTGCCATGAGTCAGGTTTATGTTTATTTCCTATTTGCAGACTATCAGTTTCAAAATTGGGAAACATATTTAGGAAGTTATTTTTTTCTTACCTGATGTATAGTCTTTTCTTCAAATTGACTGCTTTTTCATTAACTTTCACGGGCAAAATTAGGCTCGCGATGTCCCAGAATGCTGATATTTATTGCGTCATTCTTGGTGCGAGAATTTTTTTCAGCGCGAAGGTACTTTCGGTGACCTAATTCGTAATTTCCAGCGTCTTAGTTGACGTCAGGTTTCCTTGCACAAGGTTGCGTCTGCCATGACGCAAGTTGCGTCATATCCGGATGTTGTTAGCGCCAAAACAATTCATTTTGCGTTGCGCGTCATACTTGGCGCCAAATAATTTAATTATTTAAACCCCACTTCCTATATGCCTCTTGCCTCTTTTTATGCTCAGAGGGCTATGCTGTTTGCATTTTTTCCCATTCCTGAAACTGCCTTATAAGGAAGTTGATAATTTTGCTTTATATGTTGTTTTTTTCTCTTACATTTACAAAATGTCTCAATCTGATCCTGTCTCAGAAACCACTGTTGGAACCCTGCTGCCTGATAAAAGTTCTACCATAGCTAAGTGTTGTAAGTTAGCGGAGATTATATCTCCAGCTGTAGTATGTAACAGTTGTCATAATAAGCTTTTACATGCAAAGAATGTATCCATCAGTACTAGTACAATGCCTGTTGTTCCTTCAACATCTAATGTACATGATATCCCTGTGAATATAAAAGATTTTATTGCTGATGCGATTCAGAAGGCTTTGTCTGCTATTCCGCCTTCTAATAAACGTAAAAGGTCTTTTAAAACTTCTCATAAAGTTGATGAAATTTCAAATGACTGACAACATACTGAATTATCCTCCTCTGATGAGGATCTATCTGGTTCAGAAGATCCTACCTCAGATATTGACACTGACAAATCTACTTATCTCTTTAAGATGGAGTATATTCCTTCCTTGTTAAAAGAAGTGTTGATTACTTTGGATATTGAGGAAACTAGTCCTCTTGATACTAAAACTAGTAAACGTTTAAATTCTGTTTATAAATCTCCTGTGGTTACTCCAGAGGTTTTTCCAGTTCCTGATGCTATTTCTGATATGATTTCAAAGGAATGGAATAGGCCTGGTACTTGTTTTATTCCTTCTTCTAGGTTTAAAAAGTTGTATCCTTTACCAGCATTTAGGTTGGAGTTTTGGGAAAAAATCCCCAAAGTTGATGGGGCTATTTCTACTCTTGCCAAACGTACTACTATTCCTATGGAAGATAGTACTTCTTTTAAGGACCCTTTAGATAGGAAATTTGAATCTTATCTAAGGAAAGCTTATTTATTTTCTGGCTACATTCTTAGGCCTGCTATATCCATGGCTGATATTGCAGCTGCATCAACTTTTTGGTTGGAAAGCTTAGCTCAATAGGAAACAGATCCTGATTTGTCTATGGTTGGAGAATCAATTTACCAAAAAGTTCCTTGATTCCTCAGACAAGGGTCACCTTTTTAGGTTTCCATATACAGTGGGGAAAAAAATGTATTTAGTCAGCCACCAATTATGCAAGTTCTCCCACTTAAGAAGATGAGAGAGGCCTGTTATTTTCATCATAGGTATACCTCAACTATGAGAGACAAAATGTGGAAACAAATCCAGACAATTACATTGTCTGATTTGGAAAGAATTTATTTGCAAATTATGTGGAAAATAAGTATTTGGTCAATATCAAAAGTGCATCTCAATACTTTGTTATATATCCTTTGTTGGCAATGACAGAGGTCAAACTTTTTCTGTAAGTCTTCACAAGGTTGTCACACACTGTTGCTGGTATGTTGGTCCATTCCTGCATGCAGATCTCCTCTAAAACAGTGATGTTTTGGGGCTGTCGCTGGGCAACACGGACTTTAAACTCCCTCCAAAGGTTTTCTATGGGGTTGAGATCTGGAGACTGGCTAGGCCACTCCAGGACCTTGAAATGATTCTTACGAAGCCACTCCTTCATTGCCCGGGCGGTGTGTTTGGGATCATTGTCATGAAAGACCCAGCCACATTTCATCTTCATTGCCCTTGCTGATAGAAGGAGGTTTGCACTCAAAAGCTCACGATACATGGCACCATTCATTCTTTCATGTACACGGATCAGTCATCCTGTTCCCTTTGCAGAGAAACAGCCCCAAAGCAGGATGTTGCCACCCCCATGCTTCACAGTAAGTATGGTATTCTCTCTCCTCCAAACACGACAAGTTGTGTTTCTACCAAACAGTTCTACTTTGGTTTCATCTGACCATATGACCTTCTCCCAATCTGCTTCTGGATCATCCAAATGCTCTCTAGCATACTTCAGATGGGCCCGGACATGTACTGGCTTAAGCAGGGGGACACGTCTGGCACTGCAGGATCTGAGTCCCTGGCAGCGTAGTGTGTTACTGATGGTAGCCTTTGTTACGTTGGTCCAGCTCTCTGCAGGTCATTCACTAGGTCCCCCAGTGTGGTTCTGGGATGTTTGCTCACCGTTCTTGTGATCATTTTGACCCCACGGGGTGAGATCTTGCGTGGAGCCCCAGATCGAGGGAGATTATCAGTGGTCTGGTATGTCTTCCATTTTCTAATTAATGCTCCCACAGTTGATTTCTTCACACCAAGTTGCTTGCCTATTGCAAATTCAGTCTTCCCAGCCTGGTGCAGGTCTACAATTTTGTTTCTGGTGCCCTTCGACAGCTCTTTGGTCTTCACCATAATGGAGTTTGGAGTGTGACTGTTTGAGGTTGTGGACAGGTGTCTTTTATACTGATAACAAGTTCAAACAGGTGCCATTAATACAGGTAATGAGTGGAAGACAGAGGAGCCTCTTAAAGAAGAAGATACAGGTATGTGAGAGCCAGAAATCTTGCTTGTTTGTAGGTGACCAAATACTTATTTTCCACCATAATTTGCAAATAAATTCTTTCCAAATCAGACAATGTGATAGTCTGGATTTGTTTCCACATTTTGTCTCTCATAGTTGAGTTATACCTATGATGAAAATTACAGGCCTCTCTCATCTTCTTAAGTGGGAGAACTTGCACAATTGGTGGCTGACTAAATACGTTTTTTCCCCACTGTAGATTCAGTGTCCATGACTATGTGCAGGGAAGTTTTAGGTCTCATGACTGCAGCATCGGACGCAATCCCCTCTGCTCCTTTTCATATGAGACCTCTTCAGCTTTGTATGCTGAATCAATGGTGCAGGGATTATACAAGGATATCACAATTATTATCCTTAAATCCCAATGTTCGACTCTCTGACTTGGTGGTTAGATCACCATCGTATAGTTCAAGGGGCCTCTTTTGTTCGTCAAACCTGGACTGTAATCACAACAGATGCAAGTTTTTCAGGTTAGGGAGCTGTCTGGGAATCTCTGACAGCACAAGGGGTTTGGAAATCTCAAGAGGCGAGATTACCAATCAATATTTTAGAACTCTGTGCTATTTTCAGGGCTCTTCGGGTTTGGCCTCTGTTGAAGAGAGAACCATTCATTTGTTTTCAGACAGACAATATCACAACTGTGGCATATGTCAATCATCAGGGTGGGACTCACAGTCCCCTAGCTATGAAAGAAGTATCTCGGATACTTTCGTGGGTGGAATCCAGTTGGATTATCTCAGCCGTCAGACTTTACATCCGGGGGAGTGTAAAGTCTGTGTTTTTTTTAGATTGTTCAGATGTGGGGTCTTCCAGAAATAGTTCTGATGGCTTTCCATCTAAACCAGAGACTTCCCAGGTACTTGTCCAGGGATCCTCAGGTGGAGTCGGTGGATGCATAAGCAGTTCCTTGGTTTTTCCAACCTGCTTATATCTTCCCGCCTCTAGTTCTTCCAAGAGTGATCTCCAAGATCATCATGGAACAATCGTTTGTGTTTCTGGTAGCACCAGCATGGCCTCACAGGTTCTGGTATGCGGATCTTGTCCGGATGTCCAGTTGCCAACCTTGGCCACTTCCTTTAAGACCAGACCTTCTGTCTCAAAGACCGTTTTTCCATCAGGATCTCAGATCGTTAAATTTGAAGGTATGGAAATTGAACGCTTAGTGCTTAGTCATAGAGGTTTCTCTGACTCAGTGATTGATACTATGTTACAGGCTCGTAAATCTGTTTCTAGGAAGATTTATTATCGCGTTTGGAAGAGTTATATTTCATGGTGTTCTTCTCATAAATTCTCCTGGCATTCTTTTAGAATTCCTAGAATTTTACAGTTTCTTCAGGATGGTTTGGATAAAGGTTTGTCTGCAAGTTCCTTGAAGGGACAAATCTCTTCTCTTTCTGTTTTATTTCAAACAAAGATTGCTAAGCTTCCTGATATTCACTGTTTTGGGCAGGCTTTGGTCCGTATCAAGCCTGTCATTAAATCAATCTGTCCTCCTTGGAGTCTTAATTTGGTTTTGAAGGCTTTACAGGCTCCTCCTTTTGAGCCTATGCATTCTTTGGATATAAAACTACTTTCTTGGAAAGTGTTGTTCCTTTTGGCTATCTCTTCTGCTAGAAGAGTTTCCAAATTATCTGCTCTTTCTTGTGAGTCTCCTTTTCTGATTTTCCATCAGGATAAGGCAGTTTTGTGGACTTCATTTAAATTTTTACCTAAAGTTGTGAATTCTAACAACATTATTAGGGAAATTGTTGTTCCCTCTTTGTGTCCTAATCCTAAGAATAGAGAGAGATCCTTACATTCTTTGGACGTTGTAAGAGCTTTGAAATATTATGTTGAAGCTACAAAATATTTCAGGAAGACTTCTAGTCTATTTGTTGTCTTTTCTGGTCCTAGGAAAGGTCAGAAAGCTTCTGCCATTTCCTTGGCATCCTGGTTAAAGCTTTTGATTCATCAGTCTTATTTGGAGTCGGGTCAGGCCCCGTCTCAGAGAATCACAGCTCATTCTACTAGGTCAGTTTCCACTTCGTGGGCTTTTAAGAATTAAGCTTCAGTTGATCAGTTTTGCAAAGCAGCAACTTGGTCTTCTTTGCATACAGTTACTAAATTCTACCGTTTTGATGTATTTGCCTCTTCGGAAGCAGTTTTTGGTAGAAAAGTTCTTCAGGCAGCTTTTTCAGTTTGATTCCTCTGCTTATGTTTTAAGTTTTTTTCTTTTCAATTATGAGAAAAACTTATTTTTTTGGATGTGGATTTAATTTTTTCAGCGGAAAATGGCTGTTTTTATTTTTATCCCTCCCTCTCTAGTGACTCTTCTGTGGAGTTCCACATCTTGGGTAATAATATCCCATTTGTCACTAGCTCATGGACTCTTGCCAATTACATGAAAGAAAACATACTTTATGTAAGATTTTACCTGATAAATTCATTTCTTTCATATTGGCAAGAGTCCATGAGACCCACCCTTTTTATGGGGATTATGTTTTTTTATATAAAGTACAATTGTATTTCCAGTTCCTTTTGTTGATGCTTTTTACTCATTCTTCTATCACCCCACTACTTGGCTATTCGTTAAACTCAATTGTGGGTGTGGTGAGGGGTGTATTTATAGGCATTTTGAGGTTTGGGAAACTTTGCCCCTCCTGGTAGGATTGTATATCCCATACGTCACTAGCTCATGTACTCTTGCCAATAGGAAATAAATTAATTTATCAGGTACGTTCTTGCATAAATTATGTTTTCTTTCATAGTGGCAAGAGTCAATGAGACCCACCCTATTTTTTGGGGTTATGATTTTTTGTATAAAGCACTTTATTTTTTCCAGTTCCACTTTTTGTATGCTTTTTACTCTTTCTTTTACACCTCACTTCTTGGCTACATGTTAAACTAAGGTATGAGTGAGGCAGGAGGTGTATTTATAGGCATTTTGAGGTTTGGGAAACTTTTCCCCCTCCTGGTAGGAATGTATATCCCATACGTCACTAGCTCATGGACATTATGATTTTAATGTTGTATCTGTTTACGAAAAACTTAAAAAAAAATAAAAAAAAATTGAGTATTTTTAATCCATAAATTGATCATTGCAGAAGCTAACATTCTCTTCCTATTGTCAAATAGTTGATTATGGAATATATGTTATGGACACATGATTCCTTTAAATGCCACGACAAACAGGCAAAGGCATTTTTCTATCCATAAACCAGCTTTTGATATGGAAATTAGGAGAACAATTACAAGCAGAAATAGTGAAGGAATGCAAGTAAGATATTAGAATAAGAGGTGACACAAAAATGTATTATCGGTAGTACTAAGCAAGCTCCATGGCAACACTGTCATGGAATATAAGGAAGATTACACTAAACCTCTTTATTTAGCCTATATTACACCAAGAATGTATCCAACCTACTAATTCTTATGTAAAATGTGCTTTTTTTCACAATCAGATACAGCACTGTTGATTAGGATCTGCCTCGAACTGGAAAGATTTGGCAAAAGTTGGAATTCTGTCTGTTACAAACGTGCCATAAAAATTCCTCTTAGCTGTTTGTAAAGTATTATAAGTAACACATAATATCTATCTTGTGTATATATATATATATATATATGTGTGTGTGTGTGTGTATGTATATATGTGTCACACTGCTCCGCCTTGGCAGCGGCTCTGCCTCTCCTACCACGGCCGTTTGCCGTGGTTTCGGCGGTTGTTGTGGAGATGACGTTATCGCTGCACACCGCTTCTAGCCTCTGATGCCGCTCTCCTGTTTGCTGTTCTTGGTTCGAACCTGTGCCTGTGTAAGTTCCTCTCACTTTATGCACTTTGCCCAAGTATAGGTGTTACTGTGTGAGCTCCTGGGTGCTTATATTTTCTACCTGAACTCTGTCTGTTTCAAGACCACTCTATTGCTTAACCCCTGAACTGCTGATTGCCTTATTGCTGCTGACCTCTGCCTGTTCCTGACCATTCTACTGGTTTACCCCTGAACTGTTGAACTGCTGATTGCCCTATTGCTGCTGACCTCTGCCTGTTCCTGACCTTTCTACTGGTTTACCCCTGAACTGCTTAACGGCTGGATTGCCTTATTGTTGCTGACCTCTGCCTGTTCCTGACCATTCTACTGGTTTACCCTTGAACTGCTGGACTGCCTTTCTGTTGCCGGACTTTGCTTGTCTCTGACCATTCTCTGCCTTACCCTTATTGACATGAAGGACTACCCTGTCTACTGTGAGTACTGCTTACCTCATTTCTTAAACTCACTTTGTTCTGGTATATTTCCACTTGACGCCGGGATAAGAAGACTACTGGCCAAGTTTGGTCTGATAGGGAAATATACCACAAGCATTACATTATACTTGGACCATGGACCCAAATGAGATAGCAAGAGCAGTATTTCTTCAAGGACAGACTCTGGGAACCCATGCCATACACTTACAGAATTTGGATTCTAAACTAGAAACTATAACTGCTATGCTCTCCTCACTTGTTGCAGAGAAAAACGATGCTCGTGTTGCCACACAGCCGGTCCCTGCTGCTATTGCTGCAACCTCCTCCCCTGTTTCTGGTAGTATAACCTGGATACCGTTGCCTGACAAGTATGATGGTACTACCAATTGTAGGGTTTTTCTCAACCAGTGCAGGCTGCATTTCCGTAATGACCCTCACACCTTCCAGTCTCATCAGTCAAAGTTTACTTTTATCATTTCTTTATTGAAAGACAAGACCCTAACCTGGGTCTCTGCCCTTTTGGAACAGAGTGCTCAGCTCCTGAACGATTCAGATACCTTCATTTCTGCATTATCTTCCATATTTGGGATCTCTGGTCGCACTTCTGCTGCAGAATACTGTCTCTTAGATCTCTGTCAGAGCAATAGATCTGTGGCACATTATGCCCTCAAGTTTTGCACCTTGGCATTTGAGACCAGTTGGGATGGCAGTGTTCTTAAAGCGGCCTTCAGGAGAGGCCTGCATGAGCTCATCAAGGATGAGCTCACTTATTGTGATGTTCCATCTTACCTAGATGAATTCATAACACTTTGCATCAGTCTGGAATCTTGCTTTCAGGAGAGACAAGCTGAGAGAGAGAGAACTCACAGAATCCTCCCCTCTCATCCTAATGCCCTTCCAGTCAATCGACTGTCCTCTACTCCTTCAGCACCTCCAGTTACCTCTGAAGAAGAACCCATGGATCTCTCTTGCCTTGAGCCCTCCTAATCTGAACTACAGAGAAGAAGGTTTTAAGACTGTGCTTCTGTTGTGGTTCAAATTCACACCAACTCAAGAATTGTGATATACTGCTGGATAAAAGTGGGGTACCTCTAAGCCTGGTCTTTACTAATTCCCCTCACTCTTCTCGAATCCTGGTACCTGTTACCCTTACCTTTCTTCGGAATTCTGTCCACGCTCAAGCTTTTATTGATTCAGGGGCAGCTGGAAATGTCCTAGATCACCGTTTCATGATTCACACAGGGTTGCCTCTTCTTCATAAAAAAACAATGTTTTAAAATAACCACTCTGGATGGCACTCCCCTTGGATCAGGTTTAATCAATTTTGAATCAGCATCCCTAACCATGACTGTGGGAGTCCTACATACCGAACTGTTGCAGTTCAATGTCATTCATTCTCCTGAACAACCAGTTATCCTTGGTCTTCCTTGGTTACGTAAACACAATCCTCAATTCGAGTGGACTGAGGGACAGTTGGCCTCCTGGGGTAAATCCTGTTTTCATTCTTGCCTGGCTAAGGTAACTCTGCTGCATCACATCCCTATAGCCAGCCTTCTGACCCCTTATAATCTTCCCTCAGTATATGCAGAATTTATGGATGTCTTTGAAAAGAAAGGAGCTGATGTGCTGCCACCTCACCATCCTTACGACTGCAAAATTGACCTCTTTCCTGGAGCCCTACTTCCTAAAGGGAGGACTTATCCACTCTCCAAAGCTGAAACCAAGGCCATGGAGGAATATTTCCAAGAGAACCTGGCTAAAGGCTTTATTTGCCCTTTCTCCTCTCCTGCGGGGGCTGGCTTCTTTTTTGTCAGTAAAAAGGATGGTGGTCTAAAGCCCTGTATCAACTACAGAGCCCTAAACAACATTACAATCAAGAACCATTATCCTATTCCTTTGATCACTGAATTATTTGATTCACTCCAAAATTCTTGCTATTTAACAAAATTGGATCTACGTGGGGCATACAATCTAATTCGTATCTTCCCGGTACTTGTGTGGAAGGCTGAATTCAACACAAGATAAGGGCATTACGAATAACTCGTAATGCCTTTTGGGTTGTGCAATGCCCCTGCTGTCTTTCAAGCATTCGTCAATGATGTCTTCCGAGACCTCCTTAATCGCACTGTCATCGTCTATTTGGATGACATCCTCATATTTTCCACCACCCTTGAGGAACATCATGAGCATGTTAAACAGGTACTTCTTCGCCTCAGAAACAATTCTCTGGTAGCCAAGCTGGAGAAATGTGAGTTTGATCAAGTCCAGATCCAGTTCCTTGGATATGACATCTCAAAAGAGGGTTTTGCCATGGATCCCACAAAGCTAACCGCAGTTCTGGAATGGCCTCAACCCACCTCATTAAAGGAACTACAGAGATTCTTGGGGTTTTCCAAGTATTATCGCAAGTTTCTAAAGAACTTCTCCCAAATCGTTGCTCCACTCACTGAGTTAACTAAACGAAACAGGGACTGCAAGAATTGGCCTCTAGTAGCTGTGGATGCTTTCTTTCGTCTGAAAAGGGTCTTTTGTTCTGCTCCTGTTCTCCGCCATCCTGATCCTGACCTACAGTTCACTCTAGAGGTTGATGCCTCCAAGATAGGAGCTGGTGCAGTCTTAACCCAAAGGGACCCTTTAACCTCCAAGTTGCACCCTGTAGCCTTTTTTCCAAACGGTTTGCTCCTGCAGAGAGGAATTAGGATGTGGGTAATCATGAACTATTAGCCATTAAGATGGCCCTTACTTAATGGCGTCATTGGCTAGAAGGTACTGCCAACCCCATTCAGATTCTCAATGACCACAAGAATCTGAAGTACCTAGAGACTGCACATAGACTCAATCCTCCACAGACTCTAGTTTTTTTTGTTTGTTTTTTTCCAAAATATTTTTTTATTGAGGTTGTTATAAACAAATACAGTGTATGTAGAATTGTCACAACTTAAGTAATACAGACGTTGGGACACAATTCACAGTGATAAAACAGTGTACAGTCAGGGAGATACAGATTCAGAATGAAATAGGCAAAGATAGCTGTAACCTCATTTTTATAATTATATAAACCTCCTCTGAAATTAGTAGGCCACTCTTGGACCATGGTAAAATATAAAAACTCAAAGGAGGCGAGTAAGCTGAGTCAATAGCCACTTTCAGACTTGGTAAAGCATAAAACATTAAATAGATATATTAACAACAGATTATGTAATAGGTTTCAACAACGATGGGTAAAATGTAGTTGTTCTGTAAACATATGTATTACATTCATCAACAAGTTATCACAGTCTAGAGAGATTCAGGTGATCAGACATATGCATACAATTAATACCGAACTAGTATCAGTGGTATAGTGTGTCATTTATCAATGTATCTATTCAGTTTCAATACAAATAATGTGTTATTCACACTTCACAGTCTATCTATGACTGTAAATTTTTAAGATCACTGAAAAGAAAAATTGTTGATGAATGAATTGGGTTGTTGCCATGCAAAGAAAAAAGAATAAACGTTTCTATAGGATTAATTTTCCTTTGCTTACGAAGTAAGCTCAATGGTGTAAGGGGGGACGGGACGCTTGTCTTTGTAAATAAGCCCATAATGTTAACCAATGATATAAGCTTATATAAGTTTGTTCTTCTGTAGAAATGTATATTTTAATCATCAATTTTTTATCTGAAGTAGGTAATCAAAAGGTTTCTATAAGATGCATTTTCCTTTGCTTATGAAGTAAGCTCAATGGTATAAGGAGGAGGGGTAAAAAGGAGGGGTGGGGGGACGGAGCCGAGATAAAATTTTAAGGCTGGGTTCGGAGAGAATATACAGTATATAACATTGTAAGGATAAATAAGATGTATGCATGAAGTTTTAATTATATAGGGTACTCAGTTAACTGTATCACCCCTCTGGGATTATATCACCACTAAACCAATATGGAAAGGGATATGTGTTGTATCTCCCCCCCCCCCCCCCCAGGGATTGCTGTCACCACTGGACGAAGACGGAAAAGGGGTATTGGATATGACCCACTCTGTCTCACAGAGTGGGAAAGGGTGAGGGGAGACACCTTTATAAACATTAAATATAGTATATTTTCTAAACATATCATGCAGCAAAAGGTATAAA
Source organism: Bombina bombina (assembly GCF_027579735.1). Taxonomy (NCBI): domain Eukaryota; kingdom Metazoa; phylum Chordata; class Amphibia; order Anura; family Bombinatoridae; genus Bombina; species Bombina bombina. The sequence continues at coordinate 124,353,265 of NC_069506.1, forward strand.
TGGTATAAAATGCCACCAATATTTCCTACATATGTCTTGAAATATTGAATTATATAATTTGCTAATGTATAGGAATGTCTCAGAATATAGCCGTCTGTATAAAGACAGTAAGTAAACAGTCACACCTTACGATTTGATTGTTTAAACAATATACTGTATATAAGTAGAATATAACATCTAAGACATGGGGATCTACATATGTGTACTTACACTAATCCAGGGGTTGATAACCCTGTTGTACCACATTTAGAGCACCTGTAAAAAGGGGTAGAATAGTACTCAAATAAATCACATATTCCATAGTAAACACCCACCTAGTATATATAAAAAAGAGAGACACAGCTATATGTCTTAACTAGAGTAACTGCTATGTCTAGTATCCTGAGAGATGATTGTAGCCCAGAAAGTATATTTATGTTATGTCATGGTAGCTTGTCACAGTAACCAATGCATTAAACCTAACATGTCTATTGCTGTTAGATGACTCAGGGATAAAAACCAAGTTGGGTAGTAGACATATACATAAAGCAAGTTATGACCCGCCTAGTGTAGTAGGTAAATACTACAGTGCAGATGTCTTTGTACTACTTTAGAAACATACATTACAAGACCAACCTGCACATTCTACTGTATCCATATAACTCTGCATTCTACTGTAAAATCAGAGTAATAGATTATTTGTTATCAAATTTATGTAGTGATTATGAGGTTTGTAAGTGATTGCAGACACAGATTCTGTCTGATCAGGCTAATAAGTCATCATGTGACACTTTTGACATATATTCATGTAGGGGTAGGCCCTCACTATCCATGACAAACATCAAAGTCAGTAACTAGTAATGTTATAACTAATTAAACATTTAAAACAGTGTGATTAATCCAGAGAAACCGAAAACAAAAAGCTGTTTACCGGTCAGTACTGCCATCGATAAAAAAAACTAGTGTCTCCCGTGTAATAATAAAAAACCATCACTGGCACAGCATAAATTATTTTCTAACAAACTACTTATCAATTATAAGGATCATTATAGCTAGCATGTTGATGAACACTCTTAGATATGGCTAGCGGATCTCCATGTAGAGTACAAATCACACACTGACATCCTTGGAGACTTCTAATAGTGAGTGAAAGCATATGGGCTTCTACCCTATGCCGAGTGATCCCATTCTGTGGAGAGTGAATTTTTCACTCCTGTATCTGGTGGTAGGTTGCCTATTCTCGGCGAAATAGTTTCTCCATACAATGCCATTCCAAATGGCTCAGCCCAGCTGCGAGGTAAATCTCTGACATGATTTGCTCTGCTGTAGCTCTCTAGGTACGGCGACAAAGAACTTCGCTGTCAGCTTTAGATCTGCACACCATCCATACTGGATCCCATTGACCTCAGCCCACCTATCTATCTTAGCATCTGCTGCTTGTCCTTCATTATCCGCCGGGTCCTGCTGATGATCGCATAAATGACCAGGAGCTCTCTTCTGGGGTTCGGCCGCATCCCCCAGTGAGTAAGTGGATAGAAAAAGGGAAGGCTCTCCACCCTGAGCGGATCCAATGATGGAACTTGTGGACTGTCCGACTACATCCTGTAGTATGTTTTCGATTTTTTTTGTCGCAGGGATTTTTCAAAGTCTGCAAAGAGGGTATGCAGTGTAGTCAGGAGACTTTCCATATTGGAGGATTAAGATTGTGTGCAGGGTCAGTTGGTCTCTCAATGCACTATTTCCAATACTCTAGCGTAAATGAGGTTCGGCAGCTCAGGCCGCCATTACTGTAGGGAACAACCTCTTGGCCTCAACGGGAAGGATATGCAGAAAATGTTTATATCAAAGTTCCAGATGCGATCTCTGCAATTTTTAATGAGGATGCCCAATAACACTGTATAGAGAAAGTCTCTAGTAGCTTTAGAATGTAAGCATTAATCTCCAAACATCGAAGTAGGATCAGGAGCTCCCAAAATATGTGTCTAGCCACTTCAGCAGTTGGCTCCGCCCCCCTTCTTTTCTAGTTTTAACTTCAGAGTCTCTTATCTTCCTGGGACCAAGAATAAAAAGGCTGATGCTCTTTCCCGTCAGTTTCCGCAGTCTAATGACTCTTCTGAAGCACGTATCGAACACATCATTCCTCCGTCCTGAGTGCTTGCTCACCTTAACACCTCTCTTTTTCAAAGACTGCAACGTGCCCAGTCTAGCAAACCTCCTGAAGCCTCTCTGGCTCCTGATATCTTCTTTGTACCTCCGAACCTTCACACTCCTGTGCTATCCTTGGCTCATGACAGCAAACTGTCAGGGCATCCTGGTTTGACAAGAACCTTTAAACTTCTTTCCCGACATGTATGGTGGCCTACTATGAAGACTAACTCTCAGGATTATGTTAAGGCCTTTCAGACTTGTGCTGCTAATAAGACTCCCTGATCCTTGCCTCATGGCCTACTCCAACCATTGTCTACTCCCAAGCAACCCTGGACACACATAGCAATGGATTTTGTAGTGGACCTCCCTCCTTCTGACATCATACGATTATCTGGGTTGTGGTGGATCGATTTTCCAGACTTGCTCATTTCATACCCTTGACAAAGTTGCCATCTGCCCAAGAATTATCAACCCTTTTTCTGTTACATGTGGTACAACTTCATAGAATTTCTGTGAATATTGTTTATGACAGAGGTCCTCAATTCATCTCTACATTTTGGAGAGCTCTTTGCAAGTTGATTGGAACCACTGTTTACTTGTCCTCTGGTTACCATCCCCAAACTAATGGGCTAACAGAGAGAGCATATCAAGATCTCGAGACTTATCTCAGAACCTATGTCAATTCTCTACATACCAATTGGTCTGAATTGTTGCCCCTGGCGGAGCTGGTAAAGAATACTCACTGGCACGCCTCTCTACGATGTTCTCCATTTCAAGCCGCTGCAGGCTATCAACCTTGTGTCTTTCCTCTTTCTGCTCAGTATACATGGGTTTCTGCTGCAGAATGTCACTTTACTGATCTCATTACTCATTGGCAATGTATTCACTCTGTTACATGCAGCTGTCTCCAAATACAAGAGGTTTGCCGATCATCATCAAGCTACTTTTTGTGCCTTTTCAGTAGGTGAACGCGTCTTTACCCGACATGTTTGTTTATGTCAACCATGTCATAAATTAGGGCCTAGGTATATCGGCCCATACAAGGTCCTTAACAGACTTTCTCCTGTTGTCTACAGCGTGGCTTTGCCCAGAACCCTGCGCATTCACCATAGTCTTCCATATATCACTGCTCAAGCCTTACATCACCAACAGATATACTTGACTCAGACCTCCTCCTCCTCCTCCTCCACTCTTGCTTCATGGTGAACCAGAATATGAGGTTGCTAAGATCCTAGACTCCAGACTCAGGCGCAGGAAACTTCAATAACTCGTGCATTGGAAGGGTTACTCTGTAGCGGATCGTTCCTGGATTCCAGCTCATGATGTGCATGCTGCATCTTTGGTCTCCAAGTTTCATTCTGCTCATCCCTCCAAGCCACATTAGGGTCCCTGGGGTACCCTTTGAGAGAGGGGCTGTGTCACACCGCTCCATCTTGGCAGTGGCTCTGCCTCTCCTACCACGGCCGTTGCCATGGTTGCGGGGGGTGGTTGTGGCGAGGACGTCATACCTGCACGCTGCTTCTTTCCTCTGATGCCGCTCTACTGCTGACCTCTGCCTGTTCCTGACAATAAACTACCAATAGCCCCTTAAAAGGGCCTTTTGTAGGGCATTGCACTAAAGAAATCAGCTCTTTTACCTGTAAAAAATACAAAGACCCCCAACAGTAAAACCCACCACCCAATCAACCCCCCCAAAATAAAAACCTAACTCTAACAAAAACCTGAGCTACCCATTGCCCTGAAAAGGGCATTTGTATGCCCTTAAAAGGGCATTTAGCTATTTTGCATTGCCCTGAAAAGGGCGCTTATGAAAGCCCAAACCTTAATCTAAAAAAAAAACAACTCAAAAAAAGTTAAAAAAAATAAATCTAACACTAACCCCCGATGATCCACTTACAGTTTCTGAAGTCCGGACATCCAGGCGGCGAGAAGTCTTCATCCAGGCGGCGAGAAGTCTTCATCTAGGCGGTGAGAAGTCTTCATCCATTCAGGCAGCATCTTCTATCTTCATACCGGGCGGCGCAGAGCGAGTCCATTCTTGAAGACATCCGGCACAGAGCTTCCTCTTCATACGGTCACCCCCGTACACTGAATCTTCAATGCAAGGGAGCCTTTTCAAAATGGCGTCCCTTGCTTTCCTATTGGTTGATTTGATTTTTGACATTCAAGTCAGCCAATAGGATGAGAGCTACTGAAATTCTATTGGCTATTCAAATCAAACATTTGTATTTTTTTTTACAGGTAAAAGCTTAATTCCTTAGGGCAATGCCCTACAAAAGGCCCTTTTAAGGGCTATTGGTAATTTATTGCAGGCTAGTTTTTTTTTAAATTTTTATAGGGCTATTCGATTAGGTGTAATTGTTTTTATTTTGGATAATTTTGTTTGTTATTTTTTGTAATTTAGTGTTTATTTTTTGTAATTTAGTGTTTATTTTTTGTAATTTTATAATTAATTTTTTTTTAGTAGTGTTAGTTTTTTTTACTGTGTAATTTAGTTTAATTTGTAATTATTTTAATTTTAGTCTAATAGTTATGTTAGGTTGTTAGTTTAAACTTAGTTTTTTTTTTATTTCACAGGTAAGTTTTTATTTATTTTAAGATAGGGATATTGTAATTTTAATTTAAAGTTAGGGGGTTGTTAGGTTTAGGGGTCAATAGTTTAATTTAGTATTTTGCAATGCGGGGGGCTGGTGGTTTAGGTGATGTGGGAGGTCAGAGGTTTAGGGGTTAATATCTTTATTATAGTATCAGCGATGTTGGGGTGCGGCTAATAGGGGCTAATAACTTTATTATAGTGGCGACGATGTTGAGGAGTGGCGGAATAGGGGTTAATAACTTATATAAGTGGGGGCGATGTCGGGAGCGGCAGATTAGGGATTAATAACTTTATTTCGGTGTCAGTGATATCAGGGGCAGCAGAATAGGGGTGAATTGGGGTTTATGTTAGGGTGTTAGGTTTAAACTTAACTTTTTTTCCCCATAGACATCAATGGGGTTGCGTTACGGCGATCGCCATTCCGCGCTTCAGGTGTTAGTTTTTTTTTTTCTAACATGCTCTTCCCATTGTTGTCTATGGGGAAAGTGTGCACGAGCACGTATTCTCAGCCCTTGGATTTTGTGCGGTATGGAGCTCATCACCACCATATCGCACGCACAAGGCGGCTTTTTAAAAACTTGTAATGGCAGCGCTATGGAGGGTGAAATAACGCAACTTTTGTTTTGTTCGTTTCGCACCCTCTATAGCGCAAAACTTGTAATCTAGGTGATAGTTATATGGCATTGTTTTGAAAATATCAGTATACATTATGCTTGCTAGTTAAACTGTATGTCTTCTTAATGGCATCTGAGGCCGCTTTTGGACCTCACTGCACTACAGAAGGTATACAGCTACAGAAGATAGCCATGAACATGCCAGACTGCGGACATCAATACATCCGATCGCATACATCAGGTTCATTGACACTCTCTACTAGCGGCCGATTGGCCACGAATCTGCAGGGGGTGGCATTGCACAAACAGTTCACCAGAATGGCTTGTGCAATATTAAATGCTGACTGCATATGCTGTCGGCATTCAGTGATGTCTGGCAGACATGATGCGATACAGTGGATCATGTCCGCCAGACATTGATAAATTGGCCCTCAAGTGTAAACAACAATATCTTATGTCATTTAGGCAATATTTACATGTCTATTTTTAGGTTACATGGACAACCTGCATTATGTTTTATCTCATTTTTAATACCTTTGTAAACATACTACCCTCAGAAAGATAATGCAGTACTGTAATCAGAAAGGGAATATTTGTTATTTGAAAAAAAAAAATATAGACTATTATTTGCATTTTAGAACATAAAAACCAAACCAAAGACACAGGCAGAGAAGACTGTAACTTACATGCATACATGCATGGAAAAAATATATATATATTCCTTTTATAGGTGCATTTTGGTGTCTGTAGAATATGAATATGAAAAATTGGAAACAAAGCAAAATTCATTCAAAACATTTAAGCTAATTGAATACATGATGGAATTTGGACATTCAAGAGCAAAACAAAACCAGCTTTTTCAGGAAATTGTGTTTGGAATTTAATTGCAATCTGTTTTCTTCAGAAGATGTCTTCACAGTTTGCAGAAGCTCTGTACTGATCTTTTTGTACAATATGAAGATTCTACTAATAACTGTAGCTCAGAAATGTATTTTTTGGATTCTGTCATTGTTTAAGCCTATACATTTGTATTTGCTTATTTAACAAAAAGCTGTACGGGAATAAATCTAATTTTAAATTATTGACCTTTAGGTATAGGTCTGATAAATATACTGATTAAAGGGATACTAACCCCACTTTTCTTTCCAAAGGCATGTAGAGTCCACAATTCCATTAATTACTGTTGGGAAATTCAACACCTGGCCACCAGGAGGAGGCAAATACACCACAGCCAAAGCTTAAGATCCCTCCCACTTCCCATACTCGCCCAGTCATTCTTTGCCTCTGTAACGAGGCTGACTGCATGGAGATTGAACAACTAGTCCTGTCAAAGAGAGGGTTTTCTGATAGTGTCATTGATACTCGTGAGTCAGTGACTCGTAGGATGTATTACAAGGTATGGTGATCTATCCTGGTAGTCTAGGTTTCCCTTGACACAAGGTGAGAGTTCCTCGTATCCTTCTGTTTCTTCAAGAAGGTTTGGAGAAAGGTTTGTCAGCTAGTTCTCTCAAGGGACAGATCTCTGCCCTTTCAGTATTACATAAGAAGTTAGCTAATCTTCCGGACGTTCAGTCCTTTGTTCAAGCCCTGGTTAGAATCAGGCCTGTGTTTAAGTCTGTTGCTCCCCTTTGGAGCCTTAAGCTAATTCTTTGTGTTCTTCAACAGGCTCCATTTGAGCCTATGCATTCTGTTGATATAAAACTTTTATCTTGGAAAGTTTTGTTTTTGTTGACTATTTCTTCTCCTTGCAGAGTGTCAGAATTATCTGTATTACAGTGTGATTCTCCTTATCTGGCCTTCCATGCGGATAAGGCTGTTCTCTGAACCAAGCTGGGTTTTATTTCTAAGGTGGTCTCTGACTGCAATATCAACCAAGAGATCGTGGTTTCTTCCTTTTGTCCTAATCCTCCTTCTCAGAAGGAGCTTTTGTTATACAATCTGGATGTGGTTTGTGACTTAAAATTTTATCTTCATGCTACCAAGTATTTTAGACAATCTTACTCCTTGTTTGTGTTTGTACACTGGTAAGCACAAGGGTCAAAAAGCCACTGCGACTACACTTTCCTTTTGGTTGAGGAGTGTCATTCGTTTGGCTTATGAGGAAGCTGGTCAGCAGCCTCCTGAGAGGATTACAGCTCACTCTACCAGTGCTGTGTCCTCCTCGTAGGGTATTTAAGAATGAAGCTTCTATGGAACAAATCTGTAAAGCGGCTACGTGATCCTATTTGCACACTTTTTCAAAATTTTACAAGTTTGATGTTTTTGCCTCAGCTGAGGCTTTCTTTGAGAGAAAGGTGCTTTAAGCGGTGGTGTCTTCAGTTTAGGTCTGCCTACCTTATTTTCTCTCCCTGTCCATTCTGTGTCCTCTCTAGTTTAGGTATTGGTTTCCCAACAGTAATGAATGGAATTTTAGACTCTCCATGCCTTTAGAAAGAAAACAAAATTTATGCTTACCTGATAAAAATCTTTCCTGGTATGTAGAGTCTACGAACCCGCCCTTATTATTTTTCGAAGGCAGAGTTTTTCCTATCCTTCTGGCACCCCTATACCCCTAGGTTTCTCCTACTTCTCCTTATTTCCTCTGCTGAATGACTGGGGGAGTATGGGAAGCGGGAGGGATCTTAAACTTTGGCTAGGGTGTCTTTGCCTCCTCCTGGTGGCTAGGTGTTGAATTTCCTGACAGTAATGAATGGAATCGTGGACTCTCCATGCCAGAAAAAAAAGCAATTTATCAGGTAATTATACATTTAGTTTTTTCCTTTCATGATAGAGCATGCAATTTTAAGCAACTTTCTAATTTACTCCTCTTATCAATTTTTCTTTGTTCGCTTGGTATCTTTATTTGAAAAAGCAGTAATGTAAGCTTAGTAGCCACCAAGCAAGCGCTACCTAGGTGCTGAACCAAAAATGGGCCGGCTCCTAAGCTTTTATTCCTGCTTTTGAAAAAAAAATACAAAGAGAACTAAGAAAAATTGATAGTAGGAGTAAACTACTAGACAGTTGCCTAAAATTGGATGCTCTATCCTAATCATGAAATAAACAATTTGGGTTTAGTATCCCTTTAAATAAGCATAAACGGCAAGTAAGTCCATAGAAATTTACTATTTTTTTCTGTATTCTCTCTCTTTCTTACATTTAAAGTTCCTATTAATCTTTCGCAAAGCTGCTGCTGGGGAGTTGCAAGAGGACAGTGGTCTTCATGCTTTAGCAAGACTGTCTGAGATCGATGTCTCAATTGAAGGTGTCAAAGGAGCCAAGAACTTTTTTGAAGCTAAGGTAGGAGTTCAATGACCCTATATATTTTAGTTTTTTGGGTTTGTTTTTATTTTATCATTTTGTAATAATAACGAGTTATAGACAGATGAAATTACTGTGTGTAGAGTACATGATACAGCACAACTCACCCTATGTTTTTAAGGTCTATATATTGATAATAAACAAGGCCTACTCCAGGGCATGACAAATATTAGCACTGGTGCTGATTCAGAAAAAAGGTAAAGAATGTTTCAAAGGTAGTGAAATGCGTCAGGTAAACTATAGCACAGTAATAACAAACATGACAGATGGTGTCTTTACTATTACATATAAAGTATTACATGATAACATTCTAAACATCTGAAAGGGGTTCCACATAGCGTTATACCATCAAAACCAGTCTGCTGTAAAAGATACTCTATAGGAGACTCACAATTTAGAATTTAAGAAAACGTTCTTGTTTCTCAACCACACTAAGGCTGTTACATCAGGCAATAAAGAGGATGTTTGATGAAACGTCCTCAGTCTGGCCAAGAAACGCGTTGCAAATATACGTAATGAAGCAGTAAAAAAACTTGTTTCTTTAGCAGTTATATGTGATAATTTTAGTGTGCACTCACTGAATTAATGCTAAACCACTTATAGGGAAGCAACAAGAGCAGAGTTTCTTTTATGTGCAAACATTCAGGATTTGAGCATGAACCGTAATGTATGATAGTTTGTGATTCGTTAGCAAGGGAAATCAGTGAAAAGATAAAACATAAAAGAATATACTCATTTGCCAAAATAATCCTGCATTATTCTTCTGCTTATAATTTGTTTTTAATGTCTCTAATAAATAAAATCAGATTCCTGTATTGGAATCGGACATGCACAGTGTGTTTTAAATAATATTGTTGTTCAATAATCGTAGGAATGTTTTTTGATACCCACAATTCCAAAATCAGTCATTTCAAGTAAGCAGGGGTTTAGTTTCAGACTGTAATCTCTACATATTTTGACAATTTGAAGCAAATTAATTGAGATGAAAGTTTTTTTTTTTTTTACTAGATGTTACTCAATAAGAAAGGTTTAGTCAGACCAACAGACCACACAGCTTAACGGTACTGCGTGCAATGTGCCGTTTTAGAAAAAGCAACTGAATTTGAGTAGCTTTTCGAGACATTTCTATTCAGCAACAAACATCACACAAGTATTAGGCTTACATCACAATAAATGCATATTAAATACCTTTATATGCTTTCAAAAAAATATATAACTCATAATAGTTTGATAGATATAGTTAGCCAATGAATTAAAGTACATTAAACATAAACCTTAAACCTCCTAAGATTTTCAACAGCAGTGAAAGAAAAGCAATATATTCATATTTTCCCCTGCTATTTATGCAACATACTCCCCAACATTTCTTGTCTCCAATTCAGAAGTGAGAGGTTTAGGTTAGGACAGGGAGATCCATGACGGATGGGGCAGAGTGACAGGTTGTGGGTGTGGCTAGGCTGTTCCTTGTTTCACTTATACAATCCGGGACATTTATAAAGCATAGATTACTGGGTGAGGGGGCCGTAGGTGGCACTCAAGAACTGTGAAAAGCCTGCACTATTTGGGAGAGTAATATTTTGCTCTCTCTTTTATTTTACTTTACTATTTAGCTTTTTACATAATCAGTATGATTATAGTAAACACAACTCATACAGTATAATGTTAGAAAGAGAGGGGGGGGGGGTCTGTTGCACTGCTTTACTTTATTCTTTTAATCTTCTCCCACTATTACATACTTTCCACCCCCCCCCCCCAACACATCTTTATATAATTTATGTTATTTGACTTCCTTCATTTCCCACTGTTTTTCCATTTTTTGTGTCCATGTACTCCCCTGTGACTCCTCTTGGTTCCTGCTTTATTAATTTGATACCATCTTAGGGGTGGTTCCCATTTTCCCACATTTTTGGTCTCTTCATCTCTCCTCAGAGTTATCCTTCAGAGACAACGTTTCCTCTGCATTTGTTAATGTTGCTGCATTACTAACATCCACTGCCTTTCTTATTTTAGTCATGTCCTTTTAAGAGAATTTATTTTATATTCTTTGTGTTCTATTGACATTTTAAACTTTTACCACTGTGTGTCACTATTCCTTTATTTATTCCTCACAGGTATTTCATTCAAGCCTTTATTGTTAACATTTTTACTACCCTACACATTTTCAATTATTTCCTTCATAATGTATCTGTATGTTTTTAATTCTGTTTTTTATTAATTTATATATTTTTTACAAAATTTATATTCACTTTACTTACATATAATAATAATAATATATATATATATATATATATATATACTGTGTATATATATATATATATATATATATATATATATATATATATACACACATATATACATATATAGTTATGGGTCAAAAGCTAATAGCCCAGAGGGAAAGGTTAGTAGATAACTCCATATTAAAGCTAGGAAAAAGTCAAATTGGAAATTAAAAAAAAAAAAAAAAAAAATATATATATATATATATATATATATATATATATATATATATATATATATATATATATATATATATATATATATACAGACACACATCTTTTTTCACTGAGAAAATAAATCCTCAACTCTTTAAAAAAATATTTTCTTTTTTTTTATTTTATTTTTAAATGCACTTAAAGCAACATAAACAAGTCTTAAAGGGACAGTCTACACCAGATTTGTTATTGTTTTAAAAGATAGATAATCCCTTTATTACCCATTCTCCAATTTTACATAACCAACACTAATATATTAATATACTTTTTACCTCTGTAATTACCTTGTATCTAAGCCTCTGCAGACTGCCCCCTTATTTTTATTTTTTAGGATAGACATGCATTTTAGCCAATCAGTGCTGACTCCTAGGCACAATGTTATCTATATGGCACGCATGAACAAACTAGCTGTGAAAACCTGTCAAAAAGCCCTGAGCTAAGAGGAGGCCTTCAAGGGCTTAGAAATTAGCATATGAGCTTACCTAGGTTTAGCTTTCAACTAAGAATACAAAGAGAACAAAGCAAACTTTATGATAGTAAATTTGAAAGTTGTTTAAAATTACATGCCCTGGGGCCCGATCCGATATACAGCGTAGTTTTCGGCGCAACCGAGGTAACCCGCGCTGCCCGTAGTTTCACCTCGCACATCGGGGTATCCAATATACCCCGCCGGCAGTTGAACTTCAATTCGATTGGCTGATTCAATCAGCCAATCGGATTTTTCCTACCTTAATTCCGTTTGGCTGATAGAATCCTATCAGCCAATCGGAATTCGAGGGACGCCATCTTGGATGACGTCATTTAAAGGACCAGCCATTCGTCGGGTAGTCGTCGGCCGAGGAGGATGTTCCGCGCCGGAGGTCTTCATGATGGAGCCGCTCATCGCCGCAAGGATGAAGATAGAAGATGCCGCTTGGATGAAGACTGATGGAGGACCTCTTCTGCCCCGATCGGATGAAGACTTCTGCCCGGCTGGAGGACCACTTGTGCCCGCATCGGATGAAGAGTTCGGCCCGGCTGGGTGAAGACGGCTCAAGGTAGGGTGATCTTCATTGGGGTAGTGTTAGGTTTATTTAAGGGGGGATCGGGTGGGTTTTAGAGTAGGGGTGTGTGGGTGGTCGGTTGTAATGCTGGGGGGGGTATTGTATTGCTTTTTTTTTTTTTACAGGTAAAAGAGCTGATTACTTTGGGGCAATGCCCCGCAAAAAGCCCTTTTAAGGGCTGGTAAAAGAGCTGGTTACTTTGTAATTTAGTTTAGGGTAGGGAAATTTTATTATTATGGGGGGCTTTTTAATTTAATTAGGGGACTTAGATTAGGTGTAATTAGATTAAAATTCTTGTAATATTTTTTTATTTTTTGTAATTTAGTGTTTGTTTTTTTTGTAATATAGTTTAGTTTATTTAATTGTATTTTATATTAGATAATTGTAGTTAATTTATTTAATTAATTTATTGATAGTGTAGTGTTAGGTTTATTTGTAAGGTAATTTTGTAATGATTTTAACTAGGTAGCTATTAAATAGTTATTAACTATTTAATAGCTATTGTACCTAGTTAAAATAAATACAAATATACCTGTAAAATAAATATAAATCCTAAAATAGCTACAATGTAATTATTAATTATATTTTGGCTATCTTAGGGTTTATTTTATAGGTAAGTATTTAGTTTTAAATAGGAATACTTTAGTTAATAATATTAATATTATTTAGATTTATTTAAATAATAATTAAGTTATGGGGTGTTAGGGTTAGACTTAGGTTTGGGGGTAATATATTTAATGTAGCTGGCGGCGGTGTAGGGGGATCAAATTAGGTGTTAATACATTTAATGTAGGTGGCGGCGGTGTAGGGGTATCAGATTAGGGGGCCTAGTTATCAAGCCGTCAACCTCAAATACGCTGGAATTCCGCAGCGTATTTGTGGCGAGGCTGATTCGCCTTAGTTATCAAAGGCTCGAGACCGGCAAAAGTAGAATTTTGTGACGTAAACTTCGATCCGCCGGACTCAGTCCGACACAGATCGATTCTTACGTCACTCCAGATGTTCTCACTACTTTTGCTAGTTATCAAAAAACTAGCAGGTACGCTCGGCACTCACCGCTAATCTGACCCCCCCATACACCGCCGCAACTAAATAAAGTTATTACCCCCTAAACCGCCGCTCCCGGAGCCCACCGCAACTATAATAAATGTATTAACCCCTAAACCGCCGCTCCCTGAACCCGCCGCAACCTATATTAAATGTATTAACCCCTATCCTGCCCCCCCTACACCGTCGCCACCTATAATAAATTTATTAACCCCTATCCTGCCCCCCACTACGCCGCCGCCACTGTAATAAAATTATTAACCCCTAAACCTAAGTCTAGCCCTAACCCTAACGCCCCCCTAACTTAAATAATTAATTAAATAAATCTAAATAAATTAACTCTTATTAACTAAATGAATCCTATTTAAAACTAAATACTTACCTTTAAAATAAACCCTAATATAGCTACAATATAAATAAGAATTATATTCTAGCTATCTTAGGATTTATATTTATTTGACAGGTAACTTTCAATTTATTTTAACCATGTACAATAACTATTAAATAGTTATTAACTATTTAATAGCTTACCTAGCTAAAATAAAGAGAAATGTACCTGTGAAATAAATCCTAACCTAAGTTACAATTACACCTAACACTACACTATACTTTAATAAATTATTCCTATTTAAAAATAAATACTTACCTGTAAAATAAACCCTAAGATAGCTACAATATAATTAATAATTATATTATAGCTATCTTAGGATTTATATTTATTTTACAGGTAACTTTGTATTTATTTTAGCTAGTTAGAATAGTTATTAAATAGTTATTAACTATTTAATAACTACCTAGCTAAAAGAAATACAAAATTACCTGTAAAATAAATCCTAACCTAAGTTACAATTAAACCTAATACTACACTATCATTAAATTAACTAAATAAACTACCTACAAATAACTACAATTAAATACAATTACATAAACTAACTAAAGTACAAAAAATAAAAAAAGCTAAGTTACAAAAAATAAAAAAATAAGTTACAAACACGTTAAAAATATTACAACAATTTTAAGCTACTTACACCTAATCTAAGCCCCCTAATAAAATAACAAACCCCCCAAAATAAGAAAAATCCCTACCCTATTCTAAATTAAATAAATTTCAAAGCTCTTTTACCTTACCAGCCCTTAAAAGGGCCATTTGTGGGGGCATGCCCCAAAAAGTTCAGCTCTTTTGCCTGTAAAAGAAAAATACAACCCCCCCAACATTAAAACCCACCACCCACATACCCCTAATCTAACCCAAACCCCCCTTACAAAAACCTAACACTAATCCCCTGAAGATCATCCTACCTTGAGTCGTCTTCACTCAGCCGAGCCACCGATGGAACTGAAGAGGACATCCGGAGCGGAAGAAGTTAATCCTCCAAGCGGCGCTGAAGAAATCTTCCATCCTATGAAGTCATCATCCAGGCGGCACTGAATAAGTCTTTGATCCGGCCGATGTCATCTTCCAAGAGGCGCTGAAGATGTCTTCTATCCGGGCGAAGTCATCTTCCAAGCCGGGTCTTGAATCTTCCTTCCGCCGACGCGGAACCACCTTCTTCACCGACGGACTACGACGAATGACGGCTCCTTTAAAGGGACATCATCCAAGATGGCGTCCCCTCAATTCCGATTGGCTGATAGGATTCTATCAGCCAATCGGAATTAAGGTAGGAAAATCTGATTGGCTGATGGAATCAGCCAATCAGATTCAAGTTCAATCCGATTGGCTGATCCAATCAGCCAATCAGATTGAGCTCGCATTCTATTGGCTGATCGGAACAGCCAATAGAATGCGAGCTCAATCTGATTGGCTGATTCCATCAGCCAATCAGATTTTTCCTACCTTAATTCCGATTGGCTGATAGAATCCTATCAGCCAATCGGAATTGAGAGGACGCCATCTTGGATGACGTCCCTTAAAGGAGCCGTCATTCGTCGTAGTCCGTCGGTGAAGAAGGTGGTTCCGCGTCGGCGGAAGGAAGATTCAAGACCCGGCTTGGAAGATGACTTCGCCCGGATAGAAGACATCTTCAGCGCCTCTTGGAAGATGACATCGGCCGGATCAAAGACTTCTTCAGCGCCGCCTGGATGATGACTTCATCGGATGGAAGATTTCTTCAGCGCCGCTTGGAGGATTAACTTCTTCTGCTCCGGATGTCCTCTTCAATTCCATCGGTGGCTCGGCTGAGTGAAGACGACTCAAGGTAGGATGATCTTCAGGGGATTAGTGTTAGGTTTTTGTAAGGGGGGGTTTGGGTTAGATTAGGGGTATGTGGGTGGTGGGTTTTAATGTTGGGGGGGGGGTTGTATTTTTCTTTTACAGGCAAAAGAGCTGAACTTTTTGGGGCATGCCCCCACAAATGGCCCTTTTAAGGGCTGGTAAGGTAAAAGAGCTTTGAAATTTATTTAATTTAGAATAGGGTAGGGATTTTTCTTATTTTGGGAGGTTTGTTATTTTATTAGGGGGCTTAGATTAGGTGTAAGTAGCTTAAAATTGTTGTAATATTTTTAACGTGTTTGTAACTTATTTTTTTATTTTTTGTAACTTAGCTTTTTTTATTTTTTGTACTTTAGTTAGTTTATGTAATTGTATTTAATTGTAGTTATTTGTAGGTAGTTTATTTAGTTAATTTAATGATAGTGTAGTATTAGGTTTAATTGTAACTTAGGTTAGGATTTATTTTACAGGTAATTTTGTATTTCTTTTAGCTAGGTAGTTATTAAATAGTTAATAACTATTTAATAACTATTCTAACTAGCTAAAATAAATACAAAGTTACCTGTAAAATAAATATAAATCCTAAGATAGCTATAATATAATTATTAATTATATTGTAGCTATCTTAGGGTTTATTTTACAGGTAAGTATTTATTTTTAAATAGGAATAATTTATTAAAGTATAGTGTAGTGTTAGGTGTAATTGTAACTTAGGTTAGGATTTATTTCACAGGTACATTTCTCTTTATTTTAGCTAGGTAAGCTATTAAATAGTTAATAACTATTTAATAGTTATTGTACATGGTTAAAATAAATTGAAAGTTACCTGTCAAATAAATATAAATCCTAAGATAGCTAGAATATAATTCTTATTTATATTGTAGCTATATTAGGGTTTATTTTAAAGGTAAGTATTTAGTTTTAAATAGGATTCATTTAGTTAATAAGAGTTAATTTATTTAGATTTATTTAATTAATATTTAAGTTAGGGGGGCGTTAGGGTTAGACTTAGGTTTAGGGGTTAATAATTTTATTACAGTGGCGGCAGCGTAGTGGGGGGCAGGATAGGGGTTAATAAATTTATTATAGGTGGCGACGGTGTAGGGGGGGCAGGATAGGGGTTAATAGGTTTAATATAGGTTGCGGCGGGTTCATGGAGCGGCGGTTTAGGGGTTAAACTATTTATTTAGTTGCGGAGAGGTGCGGGATCAGCAGGATAGGGGTTAATAATTTTATAATAGAGGGCGACGGTGTAGGGGGGGCAGGATAGGGGTTACTAGGTATACTGTAGGTGGCAGCGGTGTCCGGGAGCGGCGGTTTAGGGGTTAATACATTTATAAGAGTTGCGGCAGGGTCTAGGAGCGGCGGTTTAGGGGTTAATACATTTATAAGAGTTGCGGCGGGGTCTAGGAGCGGCGGTTTAGGGGTTAGTAACTTTATTTAGTTGCGGGGGGCTCCGGGGGCGCCAGTATAGGGGGTAGAACAGTGCAGTTTAGTGTGAGTGCTTAGTGACAGGCTAGCAATAAAGCTGGGAAAAAGCCGAAGGGCAGCGAGATCGGATGAGTGATAACTGTCACAGTCCGCTGCTCATCGCCCCGCGGCTTTTTGACAGCTTTATTTGATAACTTAGGCGAACGTATTCAAGGTCCGCGGCGGCGAAGGTAGGCGAGCTTAGGCGGGCGTATTGGGCCGGCGAAGCCAGAAAAGTAGACGGCTTGATAACTACCCCCCTAGGTGTTAATACATTTAATGTAGGTGGCGGCGGTGTAGGGGGCTCAGATTAGGGGTTAATATATTTAATATAGGTGGCGGTGTAGGGGGATCAGATTAGGGGGTAATATATTTAATATAGTTGGCGGCAGGGTCCGGGAGCGGCGGTTTAGGTATTGTGGTGGGGGAATTGCGGTTGACAGGTAGATAGACATTGCGCATGCGTTAGGTGTTAGGTTTTATTTTGCAGGCATTTTAGGGAGTTACGGTGCTCCAATACTCAGCGCAAGGCTTGCTACGCCTGCATTTTGTGGCGAGGTGAAAATGGAGTAAGTTTTCTCCATTTTCGCCACGTAAATCCTTACGCTGTATATTGGATACCAAACGGGCGAAGGCAGAAATATACGAGCGTAACTTCTATGTTACGCCGTAAATTGGATATCAAACTAGTGCAAAATCTGGCATCGCCGGCTTTTGCGGGCGACGCTGCATATCGGATTGGGCCCCCTATCTAAATTATGAGAGTTTAATTTTGACTAGACTGTCCCTGTAAGCAGAGACAACTGCCTGCAGGACCTTTCTACCAAAAGCTGCTTCATGTGAAGAAAAAAACATCAAAATGGCCTTCTTTGCATACTTTCACTAAATTTTACCAAGTAGCTGCTTTGCAAATCTGATCAACTGAAGCTTCATTCTTGAAAGGCCAAGAAGTGGCAACTGACCTGGTAGAATGAGCTGTAATCTGCTGAGGAGGATACGGACCTGCCTTCAAATAAGCCTTATGCATCAGAAGCTTCAACCAGGAGGCTAAACAACCGCAGATGCCTTTTGGCCTTTCCTAGAACCAGAAAAAAGAACAAACAGACAAGAAGTCTTCCTGAAATCCTTAGTAACATCAACATAATATTTCAATGCCCTGACAACATCCAAATAATGCAAAGATCTTTCCAAAGCATAATTAAGATTGGGATACAAAGAAGGAACAATAATCTCTCTGTTAATGTTATTAGAAGAAACAACCTTAGGCAAGAAATTAAAAGCTGTCCTTAAAACGGCCTTATCCTGATGAAAAATCAGATAAGGAGATTCGCAAGGAAGAGCAGACAATTCAGAAACTCTTCTTGCAGAAGAAATGGCCAAAAGAAACAACACTTTTCAGTAGTAGTTTAATGTCCAACTTATGCTTAGGCTGAAAAGAAGGAGCTTGTAAAACTCTTAACACCAAGTTTAGATTCCAAGGAGGAGAAATAGGCTTAATGACAGGTTTAATATGAATTAAAGCCTGAACAAAGCAATGCACATCAGGAAGATTAGCAATCTTACTGTGAAACAATACTGAAAGGGCAGAAATCTGTGCCTTTAAAGAACTGGCAGATAAATCCTTATCTAAACCATTCTGTAAAAACTGAAGAATCCTAGGAATTTGAAAAGAATGCCAGGAATACCCATGATCTACACCCCAGGAAATATGTTTTCCAAACCTTGTGATACATTTTTTTATACAAGCCTGTAAAAGAGACTCAATAACAGAGTCTGAGAAACCTCTGTTTCAAAACTAGGTGTTCAATTTCCATGCCATCAAGTTGAGAGACTTAAGATCCTGATATAAAAAAGGATCTTGTGACAGAAGGTCTGGCTAAAGAGGCCAAGGAGGACAACTGGACATCTGTACCAGATCTGCATATGAAATCATGTGTGGCAATGCAGGGGCAATTAGGATTACAAAGGATTTTTCCTGCTTTATCTTGGAAATCACTCTGGGAAGAAGGACCAGAGGAGGAAAGAGGAAAGCAGGCTGGAATGACCAAGGAATATTAGAGCATCCACTGCTACTGCATGTGGATCCCTGGACCTCACATCCCAAGGACTCCAAACCACTTGGTGCTATCAGAGACCCCCAAACTGCTCCCAAACCTGAAATACTTGCATCTGTGGTGATCATATACCAGGTAGGAGGAACAAATGAAGCCCCCTAAATAATGAAATGATAATTCAACCACCAAGTCAGAGACTGACTTGCACTGGAATCTAAAAATATCCTTTGAGATATTTGAGAATAATCCCTGGACCATTGGCACAGCATACAAAGCTGAAGAGGCCTCATGTGAAACAGAGCACCGGGGATTGCATCTGTGGATGCAATCATGAGTCCCAAAACTTCCATACACTGAGACACTGTAGGAAAAGAAAGAGACTGAAGGTTCAGGCAAGCTGACAACAATTTCACTCTTCTTAGATTCAGTGTCCATGAGTCTCTCTCTCACAGATCAATCTGGAAACCAAGGAAAGAGATCCTTGTCTGAGGAATTAAAGTACTTTTTGGCAAATTGATCCTCCAACCATGATTTTGAAGAAACTACAGCAGTTGTTAGGTGTAAAATTCTGCTAAAGGAAAAGATGGAGCTTAAACCACGATATCGTACAGGTAAGGAAACACTGTAATACCCTGAGTTCTGATAACAGACAAAAGGGCACCCAGTACCTTGTTAAATATCCTGGAAACTGTAGCTAGACCAAATGGAAGAGCAACAAACTTATAATGTCGATCCAGAAAAGTAAACCTCAGAAACTGATGATGTTCTGAGTGAATAGGAATTGTAAACTGACCTTGCTGCACAAAAGGCAGAATAGTCCTTACAGTTTTCATTCTGAAAGATGGAATCCTCAAAAATGTGTTTAGAGTCTTTAGATCTTAAACTTGCCTGAAAGCATTTTCCTTCTTTGGAACAATGAAGATTTGAATAAAATCCCATCCCCTGTTCCAGCAAAGGAACTGGCACAATCACTCCCATTTCTTCCAGATCTGAGACAGATTTAAGTAAAGCCTGAACTTCTACAGGATTCCTTGGAACATTAGACAGAAAAAAAAACTTCCTCTGGGAGGCCTTAATCTGAATCCTATCAGGTTACCCAGAGAAACAATATTCTGAACCCAGGGATCTGGGAAAGATCTTTAATCTGCCCCCTACCAGAATATCTAGAATGGGGGCTGCACCTTCATGCAGACTTGGAACCTGGGGGAAATATCTTACCCTGCTTACACGTATTCCAGTTGACAGAGGGTCTCCACCCGGAACTGGGATTACCTTCTTTCTGTGAAGAGTCAAATTTCTGTTCCTTATTCTGACGAAAGGAATAAAAACGACTAGGAGCCTTGAATTTTCCTTTGGACTTCTTCTCCTGAGGAAGAAAAGTACCCTTTCCTTGAAAAGAAAGAGATAACAGTCTAGATTTAGAAATCATGTCAGCATTCCATGATTTAAGCCACAGGGCCCTCCTGGAAAGAATAGACAGAGAAATGCTCTTAACATTAATTTTCATAATGTTAAATATAGCATCACCAATAAAAGTTTGTATGTTTGAGAACATTCAATAAATTAGAGGTAGCAGGATCAGAAGAATACTGCTGAGCAAGACTATCCAAATAATAAGAGGTGGTTGCAGAGACAGCAATAGTAACAGTAGGTTTAAGAATAAAACCAGAGTGTAAAAAGGACCTTCTTAAAAAAGATTCTAATTTTCTATCAAGAGTGTCTTTAAAAGAGGTACTGTCTTCCAAGTAATAGTAGTACGTTTAGCCACAGAAGAAATAGCCCCATCCAGCCTAGGAATGGTTTCCCATAACTCCAGTTTAGCAGATAATAAGGGATATCACTTTTTTTTTTTTTGTAATAATAATTTTTATTGAGGTTTTCAAAACATACAACGGTAGATAAAAGGGATATCACTTTTTAAACCTTGCAGAAAGAATAAAAGCCATGCCTGGTTTAGACCATTCTTTAGAAATTAAATCAGAAACCGCATCAGGAACTGGAAAAATCTTAGGTAGATTAGACACAGACTTATAGACTGAATTTAAATGACTGCAGGGTTTAATATCAGTAGGCTTAGGGTTCTCGGCCTCTAAGGTATTCAAAACCTCCTTTAAAAGAGAACAAATAAATATATTCAATTTTAAATAAGAAAGAGCAATTGTCAGGTTCAATATCAGGTAAGGAATCCTCACCATCTGAAGATACCGCAGTATCCCCTGTATCAGGACACTCATTGCTAGTAGAAGGCAATACTTGAACTGACCTTTTACGTTTGCTAGAAGTAGGCAAGGCAGTTAATGCCTGAGAAATCGCTGAAGAGATGCAATGCCTCTGAGTGAGTGAGAGTGTGTTTTGGAGTGGAAATGTTCACATGATATTCTGTGCCATTGGAGCGCCTTCTTGTTTTTATGTTCTAGTATCTGGAGTGATATATGTGAAGAAGAGCTGCTCATGTTACACATTTGAAGACTGCGGCAGTCTAGACGGGCACCTTTGTTAATTTGGACCTTCTATGTGGGGCATTTGTTATTGGTGAACCTTTACCATAATTGCCTGGGAGACAACCACCTCTTTGCATAGATTAACTTACCTGACTAGTTTGCACTCTATCAGTTCTTTCCTCAAAGATCATTATGGTGTTAAAATATTAACATTTTAAGAAATAGGTTGAATATTCTGGATCCAAGAGAGACCCTCATTTGCTTTTTTTTACCTTCTTAGTTTCTCTGTTTCTGTGACAACATTGGGTCCAAGAGTGGCCCTTAATATCATTCAGAAGGGTCCCAAATCCCATGTTTTTCCCTACCATATTAAGATTTTGTGATTGGTGCAAAAGAGACCATTACTTATCTGTACATGGAAATCTGGCAGTTTAACATAGGACATGTCCTTGGGGTAATGCAGTAATAAACCTCTAGTTTTATTTTTAAAGTTTTTTCCCTTTTGTTATTAGTTTTACAGGCATCCCTTGTTTGGTAGTCAGTAAATCACTTTAATTCTAGGAAGGCATTATGTGTATGGTTTTTGCAGTTGTACTGTGATTTATATCCATAGATAATAGAGCATACAATTTTAAACAACTTTCCAATTTACTTCTATCTCACAGATTTCATTATTAACTTGGATGAGAACAGGGAAAATAACCATGTTCACTAATCAGCTGATTATTTTACCTTTGCTCTAGTTCAGAAATCCTCAAAATCTGACCTGTTAGTGAGGCCTAAGGACAGGTTTGAAAACCAGTGTTCCATCTGAATTGTGAAAGAAAAACTTTGAGTTTCATGCCCGTTTAACTATTTCTCTTCTAGATAATCTAGGTTTCCTTATTAATAAAGTAAAAAACAGTTCTTTCTGCATGGTTATTATTTAGAGTACAGATGGAGCAGTAAAAGATGAGGTTTAAATAGCACTGAACGTATGAACTAAAGGTAGATGTATGCGAGTAGCCTCAATAAAAATGACCATTTTACCGAAAGTCTTGTACCTGTTAAGATGTCTCCCAATAAATCTTTTGGGAGACTTTTTGGATAGGTTTTATGCCTTATTTATGAGATATCTGGCAAGGGAAAAAACCTAGAATTTCAGGTAAAAGTCTGCAAAACAAATTTATTCAGGGAGGTCTCTCCCTACCAAACATTAAGGTCTATTATGAGGCACCCAGTCTAACACACATAGCTTTATAAGGTTCTACTGGGGAAGCTCAGGGTTAGAAAAGAGTTAAAACGACCTCCTTACCAGTAGGAATAGAATTAAAAGATCTATCCTGGATCCTGGTTTATAAATGGAACAGTTTAAATATACATAACGGGATTGTTCTAGAAAATTTAGAGATTTGGATATTGTTAAGACATTACATCGAAGTGGCCCCTCACCCTTCTCCTATACACTCTATCCCAGGATTATTGAGAAGTCTGCCTGACTCACGTCTCCCACTGGTGGTCTGGGGGTATAGCATTGGTTTCACAATTAAACTCTCAGGAAGGGCTAATGTTGCCTGGTGCCTTTTCCATGGATAACACTTCTATCTTTAACTGGATTTCCTATTGATATTTTGGGGGTTCCCTACAAGGGGATTAAAATTGTTAACTGGGAAAGCTGCTGGTCCTCTGGGAGCAAATAGTAGAAACTCCTCTCTCTCCATAATAAAATAATCTTAAAAGATGTAGGCGCAGGCAGGATTTACAAAAAAAACTCTTCATTGTGCTAACTCTCTGGAGTTATATATGAAAATCTTATTAAGATGGCATTATACTCCCTTAAGACTATCACACATGTTGGTGGGGATGTGGGGAAAAAGGATCCAATTTACATATTTGGTGGAGCTGTCCGAAGATAGATAAATGTTCAGAACAAATTTTTGCCTTATGTGTTGATCTAGGAATCAGTGTCCATATGAGAACTGAAGTTGCCCTATTCAATACACTGGTTGCCAAATTACCTAAAACTCAAAAAAGTATGGCAGTTTTTATCTTTTTCAAAAAAAGCGAATAGAACGGATCTTAAAAGAATATATCAAACTTTATTCTATTTAAAAATCGCATAATACAATCCACCTCGTAGCTTGAAAATAGGCTAGGAAACGGCCTATTTTCAAGCTACGAGGTGGATTGTATTATACGATTTTTAAATAGAATAAAGTTTGATATATTCTTTTAAGATCCGTTCTATTCACTTTTTTTAAAATACCTACTTCACGGAGTGAGGTTTCCGTTTTTTCTATACGGATCTTTTTTGCTGTTTGAGGGTTTTAGTGTATACGCCAAAGAAGTGGGAGGAGTCTATCGACACAGCTCGAATAGTCTATCCGAGGAAACCTGAGCCGCAGCAAGCTGAATTGGGTGAGAGGTGTAACGGATCTTACACCCCCCCCCAGGCGAGTAAGTCCATGGAGAGTAGGTGATACCGGAAGAGAGTGCAGTGGTGAAGGAAACCGCAGGAAAAGGTCGGTACCTGTCTTACGTTGGGATTTTGACTCCCGTTGTTTGTTGGCATTTTTGGAACAGTGATCTACCCATGGTATGTGTCCCGTATGCACCTTTAGTTTTTATCTTTGCGGCACTAAAAATCCAAATAGCAAGAGCATGGAAAAAGTTAGACCCACCCTCTCTGAATTTTGTGTTTAAAGCACTAGACCATGTTGCTAAAATGGAGAGAAGCTTCTATTAAAGCCTAGATAATTTAGATTCCTGTTGGACCATTTGGGATACATGACTTTATAGATGACCATGTAAGAGTTACCTGGTGACGCTGGGATTTAGCCCTATATTTCTTGCACTCTTTTTTTTTCTCCTTGTTCTCTTCTTCTCCTACCTCACTCACACCAAGAATACAAGTTGTGCTCTAAACCGGGTGCGTAAATAACGCAAAAAAATTAGCGGTATCGCACTCTCGATAGCGCTGCCATTACAAGTTACTGAAAAACATTTTTTTGTTGTGCGGTATGGTGCGATAAGCTCCATACTGCACAAAACCCAAGGCCTGACTTGACGTGCTTGTGCACGCTTTCCCCCATAGACATCAATGGAGAGAAAGTGTTAGGAAAAAAACTAACACCTGCGATTGCGGAATGGTGATAGGGTAACGCAATCCCCATTAATGTCTGTGGGGAAAAGAAAGTTGCGTTAAAACCCTAACATAAACCCCTAGTCTAAATACCCCTAAACCTCCGCCCCCTGACATCGCCGACACTAAATAAACTTATGAACCCCAATCTGCCGCACACCCGCATCACTAACACCTAAATAAACCTATTAACCCCTAAACTGCTGCCCCCTGACATCGCTGACACTAAATAAACCTATTAACCCCTAAACCACTGGCCCCCCACATTGCTACTATAATAAAGTTATTAACCCATAAACCGCCACCCACCCAGCCAACACTATATAAAGCTATTAACCCCTAAACCACCGCCCCACATCGCTACTCCTATAATAAACCTATTAACCCCTAAACCTAACTCCCCCCCCTAACTTTAAATTAAATTTACAATATAACTATCTTAAAATAAATAAAAACTTACTTGTGAAATGAAAAAAACTAAGATTAAACTATAAATAAACCTAACATAACTATTTTAATAAAATAAACTACAAATAAAAAAACTAAATTACAAGATTAAAAAAACCTAACACTACGAGAAAAAAAAATAATCTAATTACCAAAAAAACAATACAAATTACACCTAATCGAATAGCCCTATAAAAACAAAAAAGCCCCCCCAATAAAAACACCCCCTAACCTAACAATAAACTACCAATAGCCCTTAAAAGGGCCTTTTGTAGGGCATTGCCCTAAGTTAAACAGCTCTTTTACATTAAAAAACCAACCCCCCAAAATAAAAAAACCTAAGTCTAAAAAAACTAAGCTACCCAGGGGCATTTGTATGGGCATTGCCCTCAAAAGGGAATTCAGCTCTCTTACTGCCCATTAAAATATAAAAAGCCCTAATCTAAAAAAACACTCCCAAAGAACCCCCGAATTCTAACCCCAGGAAATCTACTCATAGTTCCTGAAGTCCGGACATCCATCTCCATCCAGATGGCGATCTTCCTCCATCGCTGGGGCATCTTCTATCTTCATCCCGGTGTGGCGGCGCAGTGCTGTCCAGGACCGGCGGCGACATCCAGTGCGGACGTCCTCTTCATGCGACCGACCGCCAAACACTGAAGCTTGAATGCAAGGTACCCCTTTTATATGGGGGTACCGTTGCATTCCTATTGGCTGAAAAATTCAAATAATCCAATAGGATGAGAGCTGCTTGAATCCTATTGGCTGATATCCTTTCAATAGAAGGGTAAAGTGGTCATGAGAGTAGATAGTAAGTTTACTAGCATGACTTACAGGGATACAAAACCCAAAATTTTTCTTTCAGATAAATGTGCATTTTCTATGTGTTTAAAATTGTATGTTCTATTATCAAATTTTCTTCCTTTTTTGGTTATCCTTTGTTGAAAAGCACAAAGGTGAGTTCAGGAGTGCGCACGTGTCTGCAGCACTATATGGTAGCAGTTTTGCAACAATGTAATACATTAGCAACAACACTAGATGGCAGCATTATTTCCTTTCATGTAGTACTTCAGATGTGCATGCTACTGATCTAGATATCTCTTCATTAACCCCTTAATGACCGAGGACGTGCAGGGTACGTCCTCAAAAAAAAGGCAGTTAACGCCTGAGGACGTACCCTGCACGTCCTCGGTGTGGAAAGCAGCTGGAAGCGATCCTGCTCGCTTCCAGCTGCTTTCCGGTTATTGCAGTGATGCCTCGATATGGAGGCATCCTGCAATAACCTTACATGGCCATCCGATGCAGAGAGAGCCACTCTGTGGCCCTCTCTGCACCGGACATCGATGGCCGGTATCGTTGGTGGGTGGGAGCCGACTTGGGAGGCGGGTGGGCGGCCATCGGTGTGCCGTGTGACGTCGAGGGGGGCGGGACTGCCGGGGGCGGGACTGCCGGGGGCGCGCACAGATGCGCGCGCGTGCACGGAGGGTGGCGGGCGGGCGCGTGCACGGGGCGGGAGCGGGTGGGAACCGCTACACTACGGAAAATTAATAAAAAGTATAAAGTTAACAGTGCCATAAGCACACAAAAAAAAAAGCACAAAAAGAGATTGTGGAGGGGTGGGGGGTTGGTTTTTGTGTGGGGGGAAGCTACACTACAGAAAAGTTAAAAAAATGTAAAACAAAAACCTTTTTTCTTCTAAACTGGGTACTGGCAGACAGCTGCCAGTACCCAAGATGGCGCCCATTAAGTTAGAGTGGGAGGGTTAGGAAGCTGTTTGGGGGGGATCAGTGAGGTTGGGGGCTAAGGGGGGATAGTACACAGCAGCATATGTAAGTATGCTTTAAAAAAAAACAACAAAAAAACAAATATAGCTTTTATTTTAGTACTGGCAGACTTTCTGCCAGTACTTAAGATGGCGGGGACAATTGTGGGGTGGGGGAGGGAAGAGAGCTGTTTGGGAGGGATCAGGGGGTCTGATGTTTCAGGTGGGAGGCTGAGCTCTACACTAAATCTAATATTAACCCTGCAAGCTCCCTACAAGCTACCTAATTAACCCCTTCACTGCTAGCCATAATACACGTGTGATGCGCAGCGGCATTTAGCGGCCTTCAAAATACCAAAAAGCAACGCCAAAGCCATATATGTCTGCTATTTCTGAACAAAGGGGATCCCAGAGAAGCATTTACAACCATTTGTGCCATAACTGCACAAGCTGTTTGTAAATGATTTCAGTGAGAAACCTAAAATTGTGAAAAATTTAACGTTTTTTTTAATTTGATCGCATTTGGCGGTGAAATGGTGGCATGAAATATACCAAAATGGGCCTAGATCAATACTTGGGGTTGTCTACTACACTACACTAAATCTAAAATTACCCCAAAAAGCTCCCTACATGCTCCCTAATTAACCCCTTCACTGCTGGGCATAATACACGTGTGGTGCGCAGTGGCATTTAGTGGCATTCTAATTACCAAAAAGCAACGCCAAAGCCGTATATGTCTGCTATTTCTGAATAAAGGGGATCCCAGAGAAGAATTTACAACCATTTGTGCCATAATTGCACAAGCTGTTTGTAAATAATTTCAGTGAGAAACCTAAAGTTTGTGAAAAAATTTGTGAAAAAGTGAACGATTTTTTGTATTTAATCGCATTTGGCGGTGAAATGGTGGCATGAAATATACCAAAATGGGCCTAGATCAATACTTTGGGTTGTCTACTAAAAAAAATATATACATGTCAATGGATATTCAGAGATTCCTGAAAGATATCAGTGTTCTAATGTAACTAGCGCTAATTTTGAAAAATAAAATGGTTTGGAAATAACAAAGTGCTACTTGTATTTATTGCCCTATAACTTGCAAAAAAAGCAAAGAACATGTAAACATTGGGTATATCTAAACTCAGGACAATATTTAGAAACTATTTAGCATAGATGTTTTTTGGTGGTTGTAGATATGTAACAGATTTTGGGGGTCAAAGTTAGAAAAAGTGGGGGTTTTTTCAATTTTTCCTCATATTTTATAATTTTTTTACAGTAAATTATAAGATATGATGAAAATAATGGTATCTTTAGAAAGTCCATTTAATGGCGAGAAAAACGGTATATAATGTGTGGGTACAGTAAATGAGTAAGAGGAAAATTACAGCTAAACACAAACACCGCAAAAATGTAAAAGTAGCCTTGGTCCCAAACGGACAGAAAATGGAAAAGTGCTATGGTCATTAAGGGGTTAAACAATAAAATAAGAACAAAGCAATGTTTATAATAGAAGTAAATTGGAGACTTTTTAAAAAATAAATTGTATTCTATTTCTGAATCATGAAAGAAAATGTGGGGTTTTATGTCCCTTAAACACTCACTGTAACAACGATACAAGCTCTTTTTAATGATATGTGAGCTGTGGTGTTTATTTACTGAATACAAGAGAATTAGTTCCAAAAATATAAAGTGTTCTAACAAGATAGAACAATTTAGCCAATAGTATCCTCCTTTTAACAAATAAAAAGATCTAGTGCATAAAGAAAAAGCAGTAACAGTGTTGTCTGTGGGGTAATGTAAAACGTATGCTCTAAATCTGGTATAAGCAATTATCAACAGTTATGGTCCATTAACTCAGCTAACCCAGTTATTAAAATTTGAAAAATCCTGTATCAAGCAAGAACATATATATTTTACCTTTCAATCTCAGTTTATTGATCAAATACTGCCTAGTTTGTGATAATAATTGTACTAAACTTGTATGAATTATAGGACAGTCCCACAAAGCGATATAAATCCCACAGCCAAGTTCAGCATCCCACATGATCACTTATTGCAAGGCAGATTTTGATGTGCAGTTTAGGAGTTAAATATCACTGGTGTACATTTTAGGATGGACACATAACCAGCCTATAGAAAACGGAAGCTGCTCACTTGTATTTCTTGATATCAAGACCACCACACTAACTCATGTAGCATAAAAAGAGACGCACACAGGTGTACCAGAATGAGCATGGTAAAGATTTGTCTCAAGCACAGACTAAGCTGCCTGGCAGATTTACGTTGGCACCAAGTTAATTTTATGATACAGCAGGAGGAACAATGGGCAGTTTCCAAATTGCGGGACTTTTGGGAGTGCTGTGCTAGGCTAGAAATTGTTCCTTAAAGAAAAAAAAATTGTGTTCAGTATCCCTTTAACCCCTTAATGACCGCAGCACTTTTCCATTTTCTGTCCGTTTGGGACCAAGGCTATTTTTACATTTTTGCGGTGTTTGTGTTTAGCTGTAATTTTCCTTTTAATCATTTACTGTACCCACACATATTATATACCGTTTTTCTCGCCATTTTCTCGCCATTAAATGGACTTTCTAAACATACCATTATTTTCATCATATCTTATAATTTACTATAAAAAACATTATAAAATATGAGGAAAAAATGGAAAAAAACACACTTTTTCTAACTTTGACCCCCAAAATCTGTTACACATCTACAACCACCAAAAAACACCCATGCTAAATAGTTTCTAAATTTTGTCCTGAGTTTAGAAATACCCAATGTTTACATGTTCTTTGCTTTTTTTGCAAGTTATAGGGCCATAAATACAATTAGCACTTTGCTATTTCCTAACCACTTTTTTTCAAAATTAGCGCTAGTTACATTGGGACACTGATATCTGTCAGGAATACCTGAATATCCCTTGACATGTATATATTATTTTTTAGAAGACATCCCAAAGTATTGATCTAGGCCCATTTTGGTATATTTCATGCCACTATTTCACCGCCAAATGCGATTGTTCACTTTTTCACAAATTTTTTCACAAACTTTAGGTTTCTCACTGAAATTATTTACAAACAACTTGTGCAATTATAGCATAAATGGTTCTAAATGCTTCTCTGGGATCCCCTTTGTTCAGAAATAGCAGACATATATGGCTTTGGCTTTGCTTTTTGGTAATTAGAAGGCTGCTAAATGCCACTGCGCACAATACGTGTATTATGCCCAGCAGTGAAGGGGTTAATTAGGGAGCATGTAGGGAGCTTCTAGGGTTAATTTTAGCTTTAGTGTAGTGTAGTAGACAACCCCAAGTATTGATCTAGGCCCATTTTGGTATATTTCATGCCACCATTTCACCGCCAAATGCGATCAAATTAAAAAAAACGTTATTTTTTTCACAATTTTAGGTTTCTCACTGAAATTATTTACAAACAGCTTGTGCAATTATGGCACAAATGGTTGTAAATGCTTCTCTGGGATGCCCTTTGTTCAGAAATAGCAGACATATATGACTTTGGCATTGCTTTTTGGTAATTAGAAAGTCGCTAAATGCTGCTGCGCATCACACGTGTATTATGGCTAGCAGTGAAGGGGTTAATTAGGTAGTTTGTAGGGAGCTTGCAGGGTTAATTTTAGCTTTAGTGTAGAGATCAGCCTCCCACCTGACATATCAGACCCCCTGATCCCTCCCAAACAGCTCCCTTCCCTCCCCCACCCCACAATTGTCCCCGCCATCTTAAGTACTGGCAGAAAGTCTGCCAGTACTAAAATAAAAGTTTTTTTTTTAAAGAAAAAAAAAAAAAAGCATATTTACATATGCTGTGTTTAGGATCCCCCCTTAAGCCCCAACCTCCCTGATCCCCCCCCCAAAAACAGCTCTCTAAGCCTCCCCCTCAGCCTTATTGGGGGCCATCTTGGGTACTGGCAGCTGTCTGCCAGTACCCAGTTTGAACAATCAAATGTTTTTTTTTTTAATTTTTTTATTTTTTCTGTAGTGTAGCTCCCCCCCCCACCTAAATGACACCTAAGGGTTTTTTTTTTTAACATTAAATGTCCCACTTTTATTTTGTTTTGGGACACATTTTTTCTGTCGTGTAGCGATTCCCACCCGCTCCCTTCACGTGCACGCGCCCGCGCGCTCCCACGGACTTCCCCGCCCACAATCCCGCCCCCCTCCACATGACCAGGGCCATCGATGGCTCCCACCCACCAACGATACCGGTCATCGATGTCCGGTGCAGAGAGGGCCACAGAGGGGCTCTCTCTGCATCGGATGGCCGTAAAAGGTTATTGCAGGATGCCTCCATATCGAGGCATCACTGCAATAACCGGAAAGCAGCTGGAAGCGAGCAGGATCGCTTCCAGCTGCTTTCCACACCGAGGACGTGCAGGGTACGTCCTCAGGCGTTAACTGCCTTTTTTCTGAGGACGTACCCTGCACGTCCTCGGTCGTTAAGGGGTTAATGATTCTGATAGAGCATGACATTTTAGGCAACTTTCTAATTTATTCCTATTATCAATTTTTCTTCGTTCTCTTGGTATCTTTATTTGAAAAAAGCAGGAATGTAAGCTCACAAGGCAACCCATCTTTGGTTCAGCACCTGGGTAGCGCTTGCTGATTGGTGGCTAAATGTATTTATTTTTTCAAATAAAGATACCAAGAGAACAACGAAAAATGTATAATAGGAGTAAATTAGAAATTTGCTTAAAGAGATATTAAACACCTAAAATTGTATTGTATAAAAAGATAGATAATCCCTTTATTACCATTCCCCAGTTTTTTTATAACCAACACAGTTATAGAAATAGACTTTTTACCTCTGTAATTACCTTGTATCTAAGCTTCTGCTGACTGCCCCCTTGTCTCAGTTCTTTTGACAGACTGGCATTTCAGGCAATTAGTGCAGACTCTTAAATAACTCCACGTGCGTGAGCACAATGTGATTTATATGAAACACATGAACTAATGCCCTCTAGCTGTGAAAAACTGTCAAATGCATTCAGATAAGAGGCGGCCTTTAAGGGCTTTGAAATTAGCATATTAGCCTCCTAGGTTTAGCTTTTAATTAAGAATACCAAGAGAACAAAGCAAATTAGATGATAAAAGTAAATTAGAAAGTCGTTTAAAATTGCATGCTCTATCATCAGGGATGGGGAACCTTGGCATTCCTGATGTTTCAGAACTACATTACCCATGATACTTAGGCACTCCGAGGTCCAGTTGAGCATCATGGGATATGTAGCTCTGAAACATCTGGAGGGCCAAGGTTCCCCATCCCTCTATCTGAATCATGAAATAAAAAATGTGGGTTCAGTATCCCTTTAAAAAAAAAACCTTGGCCATGTTCTACAAAGGAACCAGGAACAGGTGTGGATAATTGCAGAACATTCCTACTGTTAAATTATGTTATTTTAAACATATTGGAATTTGTATACTGATTCATTGTGTTCCTTAAATATTCCACAATTCTTTGTGATGCTTTGGACTTTTGAGCTTGTCCAGCAAGGTATGAAAGATTCGTTTTTCGTGCTCCAAAAACTTCTACTGAGAGTTTTCTTAGTTATCTGTCCTAAATGACTATCAGCAGACCTTGTGTATAACAGACAATGTAGTTGTGTAAGGTAACAACATAGAGCACAATTTGTTTCGTATTAACATTTACAGGCATAGACAAGAAATGATTACATATAAAACCTTTTTTACTCCAAAGAATCATAAAGCTCATAGAAAAATGGCATCTCTTATGTAGATTTAAAGGGACACTCAAGTCAAAATTAAACTTTCATTATTCAGATAGAGCAGCAATTTTAAACAACTTTCCAATTTACTTTCTTTAAAAAAAAATGCAGTCTTTTTATATTTAAACTTTTTAAGTCACCAGCTCCTACTAAGCATGTGCAAGAATTAACAGAATAAGCGTATATGCATTTGTTATTGGCTGATGGCTGTCACATGGTACGTATATGCATTTGTGATTGGCTGATGGTTGTCACATGGTACAGGGGGAGTGTAAATAGACATAATTGTCAGGAAAAAAAATCTACTATTTGAAGTTCAGACTAAGTGCTATTGCATTGTCTTGTTATCTTGCATTTGTTGATTATGCAAATCTACTGTGTTGACTGGTCCTTTAATGTTCTTGAGGAAAATGCTGTTCTATGCTCTATAAAAGTTTAATAGCTCTCCTAAATAATACCAAAATCGCAGTTGCACGTCCATCTAATAGTTATAATAAAAAATTACAAGCCAGACATTTCAAGGACCTCAGAATTAGTCTAGAATGAAAAGTTTTCTTTTGGATAAACTGATTAATAAGAATGTATCTAAAATATAACTTTATATACTACAGGTGGCAAAACCCCTTAGAGCACAATTAATTATTAGTCTAATCAATGTGTATTATTTGATTAATATTTTTTTTTTTAGACAAATCCTAAATTGTGTGGTTATTAAAATAAATATGCTAATTTTACAATACAAATAATAAACAAAATGCTGGAGTGCCTCTATTATACTCAAAACTTAATTCCAAAATACGTTTATTTATGCATAATGAATAAACTTTGCAGTGTACTTTTAAATTTGTCTGCTTTTACTGTAAAACTGTTGTGTGCAGTACCTTGTGTATATTTCTCCTTAATTGCCTACAACAAAGGAAGCAAGATGACACTTGCAGAACAATGTATATTTTTCTCACAAAATGACAGTTATAAGTACTCCTAAAACAATTACTTTCCCTGCAAAATAAAAAATACTTTAAAGGACAAGTAAATACAGATGATTTTTCTCATCTCATCTTCATCCGCTTATCTGGGGTCGGTCACGGGGGCAGCAGTTCTAACAGCAGTTCTAACAGGGGACCCCAAACTTCCCTTTCCCTGGCCACATTAACCAGCTCCGACTGGGGAATCCTGAGGCGTTCCCAGGCCAGTGTGGAGATATAATCCCTCCACCTAGTCCTGGGTCTTCCCCGAGGCCTTCTCCCAGCCGGACATGCCTGGAAAACCTCTCCAGGGGGCATCCTTACCAGATGTCCGAACCACCTTAACTGGCTCCTTTCCACGCGAAGGAGCAGCAGCTCTACTCCGAGTTCCTCACGGATGACTGAGCTTCTCACCCTATCCCTAAGGGAGACGCCAGCCACCCATTTCGGCCACTTGTACACGCAATCTCGTTCTTTTCGGTCGTGACCCATCCTTCATGACCATAGGTGAGGGTAGGAACAAAGATTGACCAGTAGATAGAGAGCTTCGCCTTCTGGCTCAGCTCTCCTTTCATCACAATGGTGCGGTAAAGCGAATGCAACCACCCCCCTGTTGCTCCGATTCTCCGGCCAATCTCACGCTTCGTTGTCCCCTCACCCAAGGTAGCTAGACTTAAAATTCCTTTACTTTGGGTCCCAGAGGCAGAACTTTTTTTCACTTTCTGCGATGAGATTTATTTAGTGAAAAATTTTCTGCAGATCATTTTTAAATCAAAATTAATTTTAAATTAGGCTGTTACACTAAAGCACCAGATCAATTGCAACGTGTTAGTTAAATGGAGAATAAAGCAATATTTAAAGTTTTATAATATAGTGCAGTAGTTGAAAATTGCATTGCAAATTAGCTTCAAACATAGTCTAACATAGAAGTAGTAATAAAAAAAGGTGCATTACTCATACAAACGTCTTACATTCAGAAAAACAAAGCTTTGCCGACAGTTAAAGGCTAGAGGATGGGCTTGAAACAATCTCTGAGAGCCAGTCAATCAATAGACTACTGCTTTGCAGCGCTACTGCATATTTCACTGTTCACTTAAAACAGCACTTTGCTCTGGATGAACGGTGATAAGGAAAACTTACACAGACAGTGCAGCCAGAGAACAGCTCTGTTTGAAGAGAACAGCACTGAAAAGTTAAATCGCTAACAATTCCTGCATGTGTCCTGTTCTTTCTGCAGACATGCTGCATTTTCTGCGATGGCATCTCAGATCACTGTATGTTCTGCCTTGGGGCTTTGGGTAAGGACTCATTCCCTACCTGGAGTATGCAATCCACCGGTTTCCTGCTGAGAGTCATGGCTCAGATTTAGAGGTGCTAATCCTCATTCCAGCCTCTTCACACTCGGCTGAAAACCGATCCAGTGAGTGCTGAAGGTCACTGACCGATGAGGCCATCAGGACCACATCATCTGCAAAAAGCAGTGATGAGATCCTCAGCCCACCGAACTGCAACCCCTCCCCTCTATGGCTACGCCTCAATATCCTGTCCATGAATATCACAAACAGGATTGGTGACAAAGCACAGCCCTGGCGTAGGCCAACCCCCACTGGAAACGAATCCGACTTACTGCCGAGAATCCGGACACAGCTCTCGCTTTGAACGTACAGAGATTGGATGGCCCTAAGAAGAGACCCCCTCACCCCATACTCCCGCAGCACCTCCCACAGTATTTCCCGGGGTACCCGGTCATACACCATCTCCAGATCCACAATACACATGTAGACTGGGTGGACATACTCCCAGGCCCCCTCCAAAATCCTTGCAAGAGTAAAGAGCTGGGCCAGGACGAAATCCATATTTTCTTTCCTAAGATATGGTGAGTCCAAGGAATCATCAATTACTAGTGGGAATATCACTCCTGGCCAGCAGGAGGAGGCAAAGAGCACTACAGCAAAGCTGCTATATATGTCACTTCCCTTACCCATAATCTCCAGTCACTCTCTTTGCCTGTGGTGCAAGGAGGAGGTGAAGTTTTGGTGTCTGATCTACAATCAAGATTTTTTTATTTTAAAAGCAGAGTAGGTTTGCTCTGATCTTTCTAAAGGGTCTAGCCTCAGCCCATGTCAGTCTCTTCAGTAGGGCAGTGGTGGCTTTTAAGCAATTGGGAACTTGTGGGGTACAATCCTCACTGCGTTTTCCCAAAACATTTTGCTGCCCTATTTAGATAGCCTGAGTAAGTTTACTCAGACTTTCTGTATTTCCACAGGTCCATGTGAGGGATGCATCCTCTCAAAACAGGTAAGCTGTCCTACTGCTGGACAGATAAATGTTAAGGTAAGTGCCAGTTTTATTTATCTATGTAAGCAGGGAAAAATTTGTCACTTATACAGCTAAAATGCTGCAGGGGACGTTTTTCATTATTCCTTTCAGGGGACAGGTTTTTATGGCAGTTTTTTCAGTAATTTTATTGATGGCTCAGTGAGGATCCATTTTTAGTAACGGATTATGTACTTTTATTGGGGGTTTTATTGTTTGTTTTTAAGCCTGTTTTCAAGAAAGTTTTTTTTTTTTTTTTAAAAAAGGCTTTTTGTTAGCTGTAGGACCGCCCCTTTTAGGGAGGTTCTGATTCTTTGATGTCAGAGCTTTTTTTGGCGCTTTTCCTCACTTTCTGTAGAGTGAGGTGCGCAGATTTCAGATGGCTCTGCTGTTTAAAAGGGCTCATGCTGTTTTTGCTTCTCTGGAATCTGGATTGTAAACAGGATCATTTTATTCCTCAGTTTGCTGCGGGTTGCAGGACAGGTAGGGCACCTCAGTAATTCTGCTGAGGTGTAGAGTGTTACCTGGGGTATGTTTTCTTGATTTGGTAAATTTAAAAGGAACATTTATTTATGTTTTTTTTTGTTCTGTATTATATCCTTTGTTAAAAGATAAAAAAAAATGTATTATGGATCAAGAGGATGTTTCCTGTAGCTTATGTTTTGATACCCAGGTGGAACCCCCAGTACCTTATTAAGTTCTTCATGTATTGAAAGAACTTTAGCTTATAGAAATAGACTTTTTGACCCTGAGCCATCATTAGGTAAGGTGGATGCTGCTCAGTAGCCTCCTGTTTCAGATGTCCCGCAGCTGTCTCCTCAAGCGTCCCAATCCTATGCATCTGCAAATGCAGTGCTCTGCGTTTCCTCTCATGCTCCGTCTGGAGTTATTTTGCAAGATATTGCTGCCCAGGTATCTTCTGCGGTATCTGAGGCGCAGTCTGCTTTTCTCATGCTGCAGGGAAAACGCAAAAGGAAATTTAAAGAAACAGTAACTAAGGTTTTGTGATTCTGAAGTGGCTAATCAAAGTATTTCCTCTCAGAAGTCTGAAGATGAATATTCTTCAGGTGCATCTGAGGGTGAAATCTTGGATTCAGGCAGTATAATTCCTTCTGCTAATGCTGAAGTTGTGTCCTTCAGATTTAAGCTGGAACACCTCCACTTGTTACTTAAGGAGGTTTTGGCTACCTTGGATGACTCCGATACTACTATCATTGTTAACCCTAAGAGGTCTAGTAAGCTGAAGTATTTTGATGTTCCCTCTGCGGTGGAGGTATTTTCTGTTCCAGACCATGCTTCTGAGATTATTGCATGGGAGTGGGAGAGACCTGGTATTCCTTTTTTCTCCATCTCCTATTTTTAAGAAAATGTTTCATATAGCTGACTCTATTAAGAAGACCACTATTCCCATAGAGGATAGTTGTTCTTTTAAGGATCCAATGGATAAGAAATTGGAGGCATTATTAAAGAAAATGTATGTTCACCAAGGCAGCCTGCGGTGTGTATTGCTACTGTTACTAGCGCTGCAGCTTACTGGTTTGATGCCTTGTCTGAATCTATTCAGACAGATACTCCTCTTGAGGAGATCCAGGACAGGATTAAGGCTCTTAAGTTAGACAATTCCTTTATTACGGATGCTTCCTTACAGGTCATTAAAGGGACACTGAACCCAATTTTTTTCTTTTGTAATTCAGATAGAGCATGCAATTTTAAGCAACTTTCTAATTTACTCCTATTATCAATTTTTCTTCTTTCTCTTGCTATCATTATTTGAAGAAGAAGGCATCTGAGCTTTTTTTTGGTTTCAGTACTCTGGACAGCACTTTTTTATTGGTGGATGAATTTATCCACCAATCAGCAAGGACAACCCAGGTTGTTCAACAAAAATGGGCCGGCATCTAAACTTACATTCTTGCATTTCAAATAAAGATACCAAGAGAATGAAGAAAATTTGATAATAGGAGTAAATTAGAAAGTTGC
Source organism: Bombina bombina (assembly GCF_027579735.1). NCBI lineage: Eukaryota > Metazoa > Chordata > Amphibia > Anura > Bombinatoridae > Bombina > Bombina bombina. The sequence continues at coordinate 124,390,985 of NC_069506.1, forward strand.
TTAAAATTTCATGCTCAATCTGAATCACGAAAGAAAATTTTTGGGTACAGTGTCCCTTTAAACTAGGAGCAAAAATGTCTGGTTTTGCGGTTCTAGCTCGCAGAGCCCTTTGGTTAAAATCCTGGTATGTGGATGTTTCTTCTAAGTCTAAGTTATTAGCTATTCCCTACAAGGGTAAGACCTTGTTTGGCTGAAATTATTTCAGATATCACAGGAGGAAAGGGATCTTTTTCTTCCTCAGGATAAGAAGAATAAGCAGAAAGGGCGTCAGAGTAATTTTCGTTCCTTTTGTAACTTTAGAGTAAACCCTCTGCTTCCTTTTCCAAGCAGAAACTATCCAAGTCTTCCTGGAAGTCTGGTCAGTTTTGGAACAAGGGGAAACAGTCTAAGAAACCTGCGGCTGACTCCAAGTTAGCATGAAGGGTCGGCCCCCAATCCAGGAACGGATCTAGTAGCGGCACGCTTTCTCAATTTGCTAAGGCTTGGATACGAGATGTCCCAGACCTGTGGGCCGTGGAAATTGTATCTCAGGGGTACAAGATAGAATTCAAGACATTTCCTCCCAGAGGCAGGTTTCTTCTCTCAAGATTATCTGTAGACCAGATAAAGAGAAAGAGGGGACTTTCAGACCTATTTTAGACCTAAAGTGTTTAAACAAGTTCCTCAGAGTACCGTCCTTCAAGATGGAGACTATACGTTCCATTCTTCTTTTGGTTCAAGAGGGTCAGTTTATGACAACCATAGACTTAAAGGATGCGTACCTTCATGTTCCCATTCACCGGGATCATCACAAGTTTCTAAGGTTTGCTTTCTTAGACAATCATTTTCAGTTTGTGGCTCTTCCATTTGGCCTTGCCACAGCTCCCAGAATTTTCTCAAAGGTCCTGGGGGCTCTTTTGGCAGTGATCCGGTCTCGGGGCATTGCAGTAGTACCTTATCTGGATGACATTCTGGTTTAGGCACTGTCTTTTCAACAAGCAAACTCTCATACAGAGATCTTGTTGTCTTTTCTTTGCTCCTACGGTCGGAAGGTGAATCTGGGACAGAGTTCTCTGATTCCACCCACAAGAGTAGTGTTTTTAGGGACCATAATAGACTCCCTACTAATGAAGATATTTCTGACAGAGGTCAGAAAAACAAAGATCTTCTGCTCTTTTCTTGTCCTTCAGTCCTCTCCTCGGCCGTCATTGGCTCTATGTATGGAGGTAATTGGTCTGATGGTAGCTTCCATGGACATCATTCCGTTTGCTCGGTTCCATCTCAGACCTCTGCAGTTATGTATGTTAAGGCAAAGGAACGGGGAATATGCAGATCTTTCTCCACAAATAGTTCTGGATCATACAAGGGACTCTCTTCTCTGGTGGTTGTCTCAGGAACACCTCTCCCAGAGAACTTGCTTTCGCAGACTGTCCTGGGTGATCGTGACCACGGATGCCAGCCTTCTAGGTTGGGGAGCAATTTGGGGGTCATTGAAGACTCAGAGTCTTTGGACTCGGGAGGAGTCAGTTCTCCCTATAAACATTTTAGAACTGAGAGTGATTTTCAATGCTCTACTGGCCTGGCCTCAGTTAGCCCTAGCCCAGTTTATCAGGTTCCAGTCGGACAACATAACATCGGTAGTGTACATCAACCACCAGGGGGGAACTCGGAGTTCCTTGGCCATGACAGAGGTGGCTCAAATTATTCAGTGGGCGGAGGCCCACAACTGCTGTCTTTCTGCGATCCACATTCCAGCAGTGGACAATTGGGAGGCGGATTTTCTGAGCGACAGACCTTTCATCCGGAGGAGTGGGAACTCCATCCGGAAGTATTTTCCAGTTTCCAATTCTCAATTGGGGGGCAGCCAGAACTGGATCTCATGGCTTCTCGGCAGAATGCCAAGCTTCTGAAATACGGCTCGAGGTCAAGGGATCCACAGGCTTTCTTGATAAATGCTCTGGCGGTCCCTTGGAATTTCAGTCTAGCTTACATATTTCCTCTGTTCGCTCTCCTGCCAAGAGTGATTGCTCAGATCAAGCAGGAGAGGGGCATCAGTGATTCTCATAGCGCCAGCGTGGCCTTGCAGGATCTGGTATGCAGATCTAATGGAAATGTCGTCTCTACCTCCGTGGAGACTCCCTCTGAGGAAGGACCTTCTACTTCAGGGTTCTTTTCTTCATCCAAATCTTGTTTCTCTGAAGCTGACTGCTTGGAGATTGAACACTTGATTTTATCTTAGCGTGGGTTTTCAGAGTCGGTCATTGAAACCATGATTCAGGCTCGTAAGCCTGTGACAAGAAAAATGTACTATAAGATATGGCATAAATATCTGTATTGGTGTGAATCCAGAGGCTACTCTTGGAGTAGAGTCAGTATTCCTAGGATTTTCTCTTTTCTCCAGGAGAGTCTGGAGAAGGGTTTGTCAGCTAGGTACTGTGAAAGGTCAGATTTCTGCTATGTCTAGTTTATTGCATAAGCATTTGGTGGATGTGCCAGACATACAATCTTTTTGTCAGGCCTTTGTCAGGATCAGGCCTGTGTCTAAGCCTGTTACTCCTCCCTGGAGTCTTAACCTTGTTCTTAGAGTTTTACAGCGGCCTCCGTTTGAACCTATGCATTCCTTAGATATTAAGATGTTATCTTGGAAGGTTTTGTTTCTTGTTGCTATTTCTTCTGCTCAGAGAGTTTCGGAACTCTCGGCTCTGCAGTTTGATTCTCCTTATCTTATTTTTAATTCTGATAACGTGGTTCTACGTACTAAATTAGGTTTCCTACCTAAGGTTGTTTCAAACAAGAATATTAATCAGGAGATCATGGTTTCTTTCTTTGTGTCCTAATCCTTCTTCTCCTAAGGAGCGTTTGTTGCACAACCTAGATGTTGTGCGTGCTTTGAAGTTTTATCTTCAGGTGACTAAGGACTTTCGTCAGTCTTCTGCTTTGTTTGTTTTTCTGGGAAGTGCAAGGGTCAGAAAGCTATGGCTACTTCTCTTTGGCTAAGGAGTATTATTCATTTGGCCTATGAGATTGCTGGACAGCAACCTCCTGAGAGAATCACCGCTCATTCCACGAGGGCTGTTTCTTCTTCCTGGGCATTTAAAAATGAAGCTTCTGTGGAACAGATTTGCAAGGCTGCAACTTGGTCCTCTTTGCATACTTTTTCAGTTTTATAAATTTGATACTTTTGCCTCGGCTGAGGCTTCTTTTGGGAGAAGGGTTCTTCAGGCAGTGGTGCCTTCTGTTTAGGTTTACCTGTCTTGTCCCTCCCTTATCATCTGTGTCCTCTAGGTTGGGTATTGATTCCCACTAGTAATTGATGATTACGTGGACTCACCATATCTTAGGAAAGAAAACATAATTTATGCTTACCTGATAAATTGATATATTTCCGAATATGGTGAGTCCACGGCCCACCCTTTATTTAAGACAGTAATGTTTTCTAAAACCTCAGGCACCTCTACACTTTTGTGTTATATTCTTTTTTCCATTTTTCCTTCGGCCCGAATGACTAAAGAGTATGGGTAAGGGAAGTGACATATATAGCAGCTTTGCTGTAGTGCTCTTTGCCTCCTCCTGCTGGCCAGAAGTGATATTCCCACTAGTACACTAGTAATTGATTCCGTGGACTCACCATATCCGGAAAGAAAGAAATTTATCAGGTAAGCATAAATTATGTTGTTCCTTTTCAATCTGAGGTTCGACTATCGGCCGTACTCTCCTTTCCAGCACCTTAGAGTAAACTTTACCGGTGAGACTGAGAAGTGTGATACCCCTGTAATTGGCACACACTCTCTGGTCCCCCTTTTTGAACAGGGGAACCACCACCCCTGTCTGCCACTCCTTTGGCACTGTCCCAGACTCCCACGCAATGTTGAAGAGACGTGTCAACCAAGACAGCCCTCCCCACCGAAAGCTTTCAGCATCTCTGGACGGATCTCGTCAGTCCCAGCGGCTTTGCCACTGTGGAGTTGTTTGACTACCTCAGTGACCTCCGCCAGAGAAATTGACGATGATCCTCTACATCAGCCTCTATAATAGAGGACATGAGTCCGATTCAGAAGTTCCTCAAAATGCTCCTTCCACCACCCGACTATGTCCTCAGTTGAGGTCAACAGTGTCCCATCCTTACTATACACAGCTTGGATAGTTCCCCATTTCCCCCTTCTGAGGTGCCGAACGGTGCTGACCCGAAAGTCCTTCTCTATAGCATCTCCGAACTTCTCCAACACCCGCTGCTTTGCCTCTGACACGGCAGCAGCTGCAGCCCTCCGGGCCCTTCGATACCCTGCAACTGCCTCCAGAGTCCTCTGGGATAACATATGCCTAAAGAACTCCTTCAGTCGGACAGCTTCCCTGACCACCGGTGTTCACGGGTTACAGCCCCTTGAGGCACCTAAGACCTTGAGACCACAGCTTATTGCCGCAGCTTCAGCAATGGTAGCTTTGAACATTGCCCACTCAGGTTCAATGCCCCCAACCTCACCAGGGATGCCAGAAAAGCTCCGGCAGAGGTGAGAGTTGAAGATCTCTCGGACAGGGGCCTCCTCCATACGTTCCCAGTTCACCCGCACTACACGTTTGGGCTTACCAGGTCGGTCCAGTGTCTCCCCCCCCCCCCCCGATCCATCTCACCACCCGATGGTGATCAGTTGACAACTCCGCCCCTCTCTTCACCTGAGTGTCCAAAACATACAGCCTCAGATCAGACAATGCGATCACAAAATTGATCATCGACCTTCGGCCTAGGATGCTCTGGTACCACGTACACTTATGAGCATCCTTATGTTCTAACCTATTGTTTGTTATACACAATCCATGACTAGCACAGAAGTCCAAAAACAGAACACCGCTCGGGTTCAGATCAGGGGGGCCATTCCTCCCAATCACGCCCCTCCAGGTGTCACTGTCGTTGCCCACGTGGGCGTTGAAGTCCCCCAGTAGAACGATGGAGTCCCCTACTGGAGCCCCATGCTGGACTCCATTCAGTGTCTCCAAGAGGATGAATACTCAGAGCTGCTGTTCGGTCATATTTTTATAATCAACAAAGCATGAAATATAACTGAGTAGTAGACGGTTATGGTCTATTTCCACTCCTCCTGTATCATGTGACAGCCATCAGCCAATCACAAATGTGTATACGTATATTCTGTGAATTCTTGCACATGCTCAGTCAAAGCTGGGGATTTAAAAAGTGTAAATATAAAAAGACTGTTCACATTTTGTTAATGGAAGTAAATTGGAAAGTTGTTTAAAGTTACTGCTCTATCTGAATCTTGAAGTTTAATTTTAACATAAGTGTCCCTTTTTCTCTTGTTAAGTGTATCCAGTCCACGGATCATCCATTACTTATGGGATATTCTCCTTCCCAACAGGAAGTTGCGAGAGGATCACCCACAGCAGAGCTGCTATATAGCTCCTCCCCTAACTGCCATATCCAGTCATTCTCTTGCAACCCTCAACATAGATGGAGGTCGTAAGAGGAGAGTGGTGTTTTATACTTAGTTTATTTCTTCAATCAAAAGTTTGTTATTTTTAAAATGGTACCGGAGTGTGCTGTTTATCTCAGGCAGTATTTAGAAGAGAATCTGCCTGCATTTTCTATGATCTTAGCAGAAGTAACTAAGATCCATGGCTGTTCTCACATATTCTGAGGAGTGAGGTAACTTCAGAGAGGGAATGGCGTGCAGGTTTTCCTGCAATTATTTATGTGCAGTTAATATTTTTCTAGGGATGGAATTTGCTAGAAAATGCTGCTTATATACCGGATTAATGTAAGTAAAGCCTTAAATGCAGTGATAGCTACTGGTATCAAGCTTATTAATAGAGATGCTACTCTTATAAAAATGTAATATAAAACGTTTGCTGGCATGTTAATCGTTTTTATATTGTTTGGTGACAAAACTTATTGGGGCCTAGTTTTTTTCCACATGGCTGGTTTGATTTCTGCCTAGAGACAGTTTTCTGAAGCTTTCCACTGTTGCAATATGAGTGGGAAGGGCCTATTTTAGAAAGCTTTTCTGTGCAGCTAAAATTACAGACAGAGACACTCAGCTTCCCTCTGCATGATACAGGACATCTCTGAAGGGCTCAAAAGGCTTCAAAGTCGTGTTTGAGGAGGGTAACAATCACAGTAGACTGTGGCAGTTGTGACTGTGTTTAAAAAAACGTTTTTGTCATTTATTATTCTGTTTTTGTTATTAAGGGGTTAATCATCCATTTGCAAGTGGGTGCAATGCTCTGCTGACTTGTTACATACACTGTAAAAATTTTGTTAGTGTAACTGCCTTTTTTCACTTATTTCAAATTTTGTCAAAATTTGTTTCTCTTAAAGGCACAGTAACATTTTTTATATTGCTTGTTAACTTGCTTTAAAGTGTTTTCCAAGCTTGCTAGTCTCATTGCTAGTCTGTACAAACATGTCTGAAACAGAGGATACTTGTTCATTATGTTTAAAAGCCATGGTGGAGCCCCATAGGAGAATGTGTACTAAATGTATTGATTTCACCTTAAACAGTAAAGATCAGTCTTTATCTATAAAAGAATTGTCACCAGAGGGGTCTGTCGAGGGGGGAAGTTATGCCGACTAACTCTCCCCACATGTCGGACCCTTCGCCTCCCGCTTAAGGGACGCACGCTAATATGGCGCCAAGTACATCAGGGGCGCCCATAGCGATTACTTTGCAGGACATGGCTGCAATCATGAATAATACCCTGTCAGAGGTATTATCCAGATTTCCCTGAATTGGGAGGCAAGCGCGATAGCTCTGGGGTTAGACGAGATACAGAGCGGTAGATGCTGTAAGAGCCATGTCTGATACTGCGTCACAATATGCAGAACCTGAGGACGGAGAGCTTCAGTCTGGTGGGTGACGTCTCTGATTCGGGGAGACCTGATTCAGAGATTTCTAATTTTAAATTTAAGCTTGAGAACCTCGTGTATTGCTTGGGGAGGTATTAGCTGCTCTGAATGACTGACACAATTGCAGTGCCAGAGAAATTGTGTAGGCTGGATAAATACTATGCAGTGCCGGTGAGTACTGATGTTTTTCCAATACCTAAAAGGCTTACAGAAATTATTAGTAAGGAGTGGGATAGGCCCGGTGTGCCCATTTCCCCACCTCCTATATTTAGAAAAATGTTTCCAATAGATGCCAACTACACGGGACTTATGGCAGACTGTCCCTAAGGTGGAGGGAGCAGTTTCTTACTTTAGCAAGCGTACCACTATCCCGGTTGAGGACAGTTGTGCTTTTTCAGATCCAATGGATAAAAAAATTAGAGGGTTACCTTAAGAAAATGTTTATTCAACAAGGTTTTATTTTACAGCCCCTTGCATGCATTGCGCCTGTCACTGCTGCGGCGGCATTCTGGTTTGAGGCCCTGGAAGAGGCCATCCATACAGCTCCATTGACTGAAATTGTTGACAAGCTTAGAACTCTTAAGCTAGCTAACTCATTTGTTTCTGATGCCATTGTTCATTTGACTAAACTAACGACTAAGAATTCCGGATTCGCCATCCAGGCGCGTAGGGCGCTATGGCTCAAATCCTGGTCAGCTGATGTGACTTCAAAGTCTAAATTACTCAACATTCCTTTCAAGGGGCAGACCTTATTCAGCCTGGTTTGAAAGAAATTATTGCTGACATTACTGAAGGTAAGGGTCATACCCTTCCTCAGGACAGGGCCAAATCAAAGGCCAAACAGTCTAATTTTCGTGCCTTTCGAAATTCCAAGGCAGGTGCAGCATCAACTTCCTCCGCTTCAAGACAAGAGGGAACTTTTGCTCAATCTAAGCAGGCCTGGAAACCTAACCAGTCCTGGAACAAAGGCAAGCAGGCCAGAAAGCCTGCTGCTGCCTCTAAGACAGCATGAAGGAACGGCCCCCTATCCGGCGACGGATCTAGTAGGGGGCAGACTATTTCTCTTCGCCCAGGCGTGGGCAAGAGATGTTCAGGATCCCTGGGCGTTGGAGATCATATCTCAGGGATATCTTCTGGACTTCAAAGCTTCCCCTCCACAAGGGAGATTTCATCTTTCAAGGTTATCTGCAAATCAGATAAAGAAAGAGGCATTCCTACGCTGCGTGCAAGACCTCCTAGTAATGGGAGTGATCCATCCAGTTCCGCGGACGGAACAAGGACAGGGTTTTTATTCAAATCTGTTTGTGGTTCCCAAAAAAAGAGGGAACCTTCAGACCAATTTTGGATCTAAAGATCTTAAACAAATTCCTCAGAGTTCCATCTTTCAAAATGGAAACTATTCGGACCATCCTACCCATGATCCAAGAGGGTCAGTACATGACCACAGTGGACTTAAAGGATGCCTACCTTCACATACCGATTCACAAAGATCATCGGTTCCTAAGGTTTGCCTTTCTAGACAGGCATTACCAATTTGTAGCTCTTCCCTTCGGGTTGGCTACAGCCCCGAGAATCTTTATGAAGGTTCTGGGCTCACTTCTGGCGGTTCTAAGACCGCGAGGCATAGCGGTGGCTCCGTATCTAGACAACATCCTGATACAGGCGTCAAGCTTTCAAATTGCCAAGTCTCATACAGAGATAGTTCTGGCATTTCTGAGATCGCACGGGTGGAAAGTGAACGAGGAAAAGAGTTCTCTATCCCCACTCACAAGAGTCTCCTTCTTAGGGACTCTTATAGATTCTGTAGAGATGAAAATTTACCTGACGGAGCCCAGGTTATCAAAGCTTCTAAATGCTTGCCGTATTCTTCATTCCATTCCGCGCCCTTCGGTGGCTCAGTGTATGGAGGTGATCGGCTTAATGGTAGCGGCAATGGACATAGTGCCATTTGCGTGCCTACATCTCAGACCGCTGCAATTATGCATGCTTAGTCAGTGGAATGGGGATTACACAGATTTGTCCCCTCTGCTAAATCTGGATCAAGAGACCAGAGATTCTCTTCTCTGGTGGTTGTCTCGGGTCCACCTGTCCGAGAGTATGACCTTTCGCAGGCCAGATTGGACAATTGTAACAACAGATGCCAGCCTTCTAGGTTGGGGTGCAGTCTGGAACTCCCTGAAGGCACAGGGATCGTGGACTCAGGAGGAGAAACTCCTTCCGATAAATATTCTGGAGTTAAGAGCAATATTCAATGCTCTTCTGGCTTGGCCTCAGTTAGCAACACTGAGGTTCATCAGATTTCAGTCGGACAATATCACGACTGTGGCTTACATCAACCATCAAGGGGGAACCAGGAGTTCCCTAGCGATGTTAGAAGTCTCAAAAATAATTCGCTGGGCAGAGACTCACTCTTGCCACCTGTCAGCAATCCATATCCCAGGCGTGGAGAACTGGGAGGTGGATTTTCTAAGTCGTCAGACTTTTCACCCGGGGTTGGATCTCATGGCGTCTCGCCAGAACGCCAAGCTTCCTTGTTACGGATCCAGGTCCAGGGACCCAGAAGCGACGCTGATAGATGCTCTAGCAGCGCCTTGGTTCTTCAACCTGGCTTATGTGTTTCCACCGTTTCCTCTGCTCCCTCGACTGATTGCCAAAATCAAACAGGAGAGAGCATCGGTGATTCTAATAGCGCCTGCGTGGCCACGCAGGACCTGGTATGCAGACCTAGTGGACATGTCATCCTTTCCACCATGGACTCTGCCTCTAAGACAGGACCTTCTAATACAAGGTCCTTTCAATCATCCAAATCTAATTTCTCTGAGACTGACTGCATGGAGATTGAACGCTTGATTCTACCAAAGCGTGGCTTCTCCGAGTCAGTCATTGATACCTTAATACAGGCACGAAAGCCTGTTACCAGGAAAATCTATCACAAGATATGGCGTACATATCTTTCCTGGTGTGAATCCAAGAATTACTCATGGAGTAAGGTTAGGATTCCTAGGATATTGTCCTTTCTCCAAGAGGGTTTGGGCAAAGGATTATCAGCTAGTTCCTTAAAGGGACAGATTTCTGCTCTGTCTATTCTTTTGCACAAGTGTCTGGCAGAAGTTCCAGACGTCCAGGCATTTTGTCAGGCTTTGGTTAGAATTAAGCCTGTGTTTAAACCTGTTGCTCTCCCATGGAGCTTAAACTTGGTTCTTAAAGTTCTTCAAGGAGTTCCGTTTGAATCCCTTCATTCCATTGATATTAAGCTTTTATCTTGGAAAGTTTTGTTTTTGATGGCTATTTCCTCGGCTCGGTGAGTCTCTGAGCTATCTGCCTTACAATGTGATTCTCCTTATCTGATTTTTCATGCAGATAAGGTAGTTCTGCGTACCAAACCTGGGTTTTTACCTAAGGTGGTTTCTAACAAGAATATCAATCAAGAGATTGTTGTTCCATCATTGTGTACTAATCCTTCTTCAAAGAAGGAACGTCTTTTACATAATCTGGGTGTAGTCCGTGCCTTGAAGTTTTACTTACAAACTACTAAAGATTTTCGTCAAACATCTTCCCTGTTTGTCGTTTATTCTGGACAGAGGAGAGGTCAAAAAGCTTTGGCAACCTCTCTTTCCTTTTGGCTTCGGAGTATTATACGCCTAGCCTATGAGACTGCTGGACAGCAGCCCCCTGAAAGAATTACAGCTCATTCTACTAGAGCTGTGGCTTCCACCTGGGCCTTTAAAAATGAGGCCTCTGTTGAACAGATTTGCAAGGCCGCGACTTGGTCTTCGCTTCACACTTTTTCAAAATTTTACAAATTTGATACTTTTGCTTCTTCGGAGGCTGTTTTTGGGAGAAAAGGTTCTTCAGGCAGTGGTTCCTTCCGCTTAATCCCTGCCTTGTCCCTCCCATCATCCGTGTACTTTAGCTTTGGTATTGGTATCCCATAAGTAATGGATGATCCGTGGACTGGATACACTTAACAAGAGAAAACATAATTTATGCTTACCTGATAAATTTATTTCTCTTGTAGTGTATCCAGTCCACGGCCCGCCCTGTCCTTTTAAGGCAGGTCTAAAATTTAATTAAACTACAGTCACCACTGCACCCTATGGTTTTTCCTTTCTCTGTTTGTTTCGGTCGAATGACCTGGATATGGCAGTTAGGGGAGGAGCTATATAGCAGCTCTGCTGTGGGTGATCCTCTTGCAACTTCCTGTTGGGAAGGCGAATATCCATAAGTAATGGATGATCCGTGGACTGGATACACTACAAGCGAAATAAATTTATCAGGTAAGCATAAATGATGTTTTCTCTTGTTAAGTGTATCCAGTCCACGGATCATCCATTACTTATGGGATACCAATACCAAAGCTAAAGTACACGGATGATGGGAGGGACAAGGCAGGGATTAAGCGGAAGGAACCACTGCCTGAAGAACCTTTCTCCCAAAAACAGCCTCCGAAGAAGCAAAAAGTATCAAATTTGTAAAATTTTGAAAAAGTGTGAAGCGGAAGACCAAGTTTTTTATAAAATGATTTTTATTGAGGTGAAAAGTTGGCATACAAACAAGAAAATTGCAGCAGTATACAGTATAAATCTAGAATGGCTTCTAACAGGGTACAATGCGTAAATTCTAGGTTGATAAACATTACATGTGGTCTCAATCACGCTAAGCCATACGGAAAACAACTTCATCTGCCACATGGATAAAAACAAATAATACAGTAGTTCACAGAAATGCCAATAAAAGTATAGACCTTCGCATTTATCTAAGCGGCCGCTCTTGGGCCTCATAACAAACAATATTAAACAGCTATAACGGAAGGTTACTCCAAAGATAAGAGGCCCCTTTTGGACCCCATCATGAAAACCTCAGATTTTGGTATAATTGCGCTATATGATTGGTATAAAACACGCTTAATTAAGTAGATTTAACAGGGTGGTATAGTATTAGGAAGCTGTAAGTAAGACTCTGCAAGAGATAGTACTAAACCATCCTGCACAGCTAGGGGGGAAAAGTAGTGCCAATATAATTTTGTAGTGCAAGATATAATTGTAAAAAGGGGGGAAATAAGGTGTGGTATTTAACGAGAGAAACACATAATTCACTCTCCTAAAAATAGGAGGTATATTAAGGGGGGGAGGTGGGAAGTTACATAAGGTGGACAAATTGTAAAAGTTGCGTTATACTAAGGTATACATGGAATTGGGTCAATTGTGTGCCAAATTTATATTATACCAGGGTTAGAAAAATTGAAAGCTCTAAGATAGAAGACAAAAGATCTATCATGAATTATGAGGCTTAGCTGTGGTATTGTGAGGAGAGAGGTTATATGTAGTGATAATAGTGCAGGTCCAGCCCGCCCTAGAATACAAGACTAAATACTGACAGGAAGTGCAGCTCATCATAAGATAGGGATGGTCAGGATTACAAATAGGGAGCTCAACACATAGTAAATATAATAGCAGAGAAACCTGCATATGCACCTATATATGTGAACGTGCTGTTTGGCCTGAGACTACACCCATATAGTTTCCAGGGTGTCATACTTAACACTAATAGACATCAGGTAAGTGGGTCTATCCACCAAGGTGTGATCACATAGAAAAAAGTAAATTATTTAATCCTGGTTTGCCATGAGGTCCCCCATCAGCATATAAGTTAAAATTGTAGAAGGCTCAGACATCTCGGCCGCAGATATCCAAGCCCCTAGTAGAATTTAAACTAGTAGGGAACACCATTGCAGAGATCCCTTTAGGAGAGTATGCATAGCCATAAGTGTCCCTTTTAAAGTCCTTTTAAGTATGGAGAAATTTATTCAGACTTGCAACATGCCATGCAGTGATTTCTTAGATCAGAATAAAAGCTCACTCACATCCATAACAGAGTAGACCCAGGAACATGAATTCCACTAATGAGTGGTATGCCTGAACCGTTCTTGATTGGCAGAACTGTAAATTGTGAAAATTAAAGTGTTCAATGCTTTTAAAATTGTTATTTTGTGTGGAGTTCTTTTGCCATGTTTTGTTTTAACATGCTATAAATGATTATTTTTAATTGACTTAAATGCCATTGAAAAATCAGCAACTGACTGACCCTTGGTCCTACTTCATGTAGGTTTAAACAGATTTCAATAAATGAGCATATTTTTATCCAGTATCTTTGTTGGTGACAATATAGATGAATATATATATATATATATATATATATATATATATATTATATATATATAATATATATATATAGTATATATATTTCTATCAATGTTTGACACCAGGTTTAAATGAATAAATAAACCGTTAGCAGCTGTATTTACTATAAGCCGTTCTCTACCAAATACAGAATCTACAGAAACTAATCTCTGTAAACTAATTCAGGTACACGCTATGAATCACGGAAGTCGGTTTTGAACAAGAGATTAAAGCTGAACAGAAGAAAAGAAGAAGCAAGCTGAAGAAAAAGAACAGAGAAAAGCAGCCTTTAAAGAGCTACAATCTGCCTTTAAACCATAAAACAAAGATAAATAGATGTGGGAAGCTCACATGTTTATCATGCATTTTAAAGACCATCATTTATCAATGCAAATTTTCACATGAAAAAAAAATTGATGCTTTGAAGACTCTATCATATGCTGCTTAAACCTTTCCATTCTGCTGAAACTTTGCACAAAATACCTTGGCACAGGTCCTTCCTAAGTGGACAAAAATGAATCTTATTTGTGGTGTAGAGGCATTTTCTTTGCATCAAAATATAGTGTAAAATTTGCCAATTCTAAATGCAGGATACAACTTGTGGGGTTTTCAAGATATTAAATATTTTCATAGCATGCAAATATAATAAATATGAGAGATATCTCATTTAATTGCTTATGGTTGGTTTGGACCAATTAAAAGAAAAAGAAAAGCATTTTAGTGATTTCATTTATTTTTCAGTTGCAGACCTCAATATTTTTTTATGTAATTTTACTGCTGATTTTTGTCAAATGTGTAAATAAAATGGATCACAACTCAATTTAGTAAATGTGTCTGTTTTGTTCCAATTTGGTAAACGTGGAAACATAAAATTATATAAATGTCTTAATATTTGAAGCTTAACACAACAACAAATGCAGCAACGTTTCGGTACCACCACCTTAGTCATGCTCTAAGGCATGACTAAGGTGGTGGTACCGAACGTTGCTGCATTTGTTGTTGTGTTAAACAATAAACACTATTTGGTTTGCTGCTACTCTGTTTGGATTTTCTATTAACTGTTCAGAGCCTGGAGTGGAGCTCTGGAGTGGCGTGCAATGGGTCGCTGTGTGCTGAATTAAGAACTTTGTATTTTTAATATTTGAAGCAACAGCATAGTTTTCTCAATTGACTAGTATAGAGTTTGTTAAAAACTTACCAGAATAATTCTGCATTTCCTTTAAAAGGACAGTAAAAACTTCGAGATGGTAATATAAAATGATAAATTGCATATATAAATAAAAACTTTGCAGTATAGTTTCATTATTTATTTTGTCCTCTTTTCCTGTAATTCTATACTGAAATTGTGAGCTTTTCAATTCCTGTTAGAAATAGAAGTGCAGAACACTGTTATATTGCACACAGCCATTGCTGCACACTCTAGTGACCTATTTATAACTGTCCCTAATTGGCCACAGCAGAGAAGGTAACCTAAGTTACAACATGGCAGCTCCCATTGCTTCAAAGACACTAACATTTTTACACTTATTTTGCCAATATTTAAACATCTAATGAAACTTTAAAAACATAAATTATACTTACCTGATAATTTAATTTCCATCTGTATGAGGAGAGTCCACCGCTTCATTCATTACTTGTGGGAAATACAGAACCTGGCCACCTGCCAAAGGCATAAATACCTCCCCCACTCCCATCATCCCCCAGTCATTCTGCCAAGGAAACAAGGAACAGTAGGAGAAATATCAGGGTATAAATGGTGCCAGAAGAAAAACAAAATAAATTTAGGTCCGCCCAACGGAGAACCAGGCGGGGGCCATGGACTCTCCTTATACAGATGGAAATGATCAGGTAAGCATAATTTATGTTTTCCATCTTAATATGAGTAGAGGCCACGGCTTCATTCATTACTTGTGGTAAACAAATACCCAAGCTCTAGAGGACAATGAATGAAAAAAACAAGGAGGGTAAAAAAAAAAAAAGGTGGACCCCTATTCTGAGGCACCACAACCGGCAAAACCAAAAGCTGCTTCCGCCGAAGCAAGCACGTCAAATTGTAAAACTTAAAAAAACTGTGAAAAAAGTATGCAAGGAGGACCAGGTATAGCGCCTTTACAAATCTGCTCCATAGAGGCCTCATTCTTGAAGGCCAAGAAGAAGCACAACTCTAGTTGAGTGAGCCCTTAATCCTATGAGGAGACTTATGTCCCCCTGTCTCATAAGCCAAGCGAATCATGCTGCTCAGCCAAAAAGATAGGGAAGTGGAAGAAGCCTTCTGCCCTTTGTGCTTCCCAAATAGACAACCAAAACAATTCTGAAGTCTTTCTGAAATCCATCATAGCCTGAAGATAGAATTTCAAAGCTCGAACTACATCCAAATTATGAAGTAACCTCTCCTTTAAAGAAGAAGGGTTAGGACACAAGGAAGGAACTACAATCTCCTGATTGATGTTGCGATCAGACACAACCTTAGGGAGATAATACCAACCCAGTGCGAAGGACAGCCTTGTCAGGCATGAAAAACCAGGTAAGGAGGCTCACATTGCAAGGCCGCCAACTCAGAGACTCTGCATGCCGAAGCAATAGCCAGTAGAAAAAGAACCCTTCCAAGACAGTAATTTAATGTCAAGCGAATGCATAGGCTCAAAACTGAGCCATCTGCAAAACCCTAAGAACCAAATTCAAACGCAATGAGGAGCAGAATGTCTAAAATACAGGCTGATCCTGGACAGAGCACTGAACAAAAGACTATAAATCAGAAAACTCAGTGAGCTTCTTGTGTAACAACACAGATAGAGCCGAAATCTGTCTATTTAAGGAACTGGCGGCGAGTCCCTTCTCAAACCGTCCTGGAGGAAGGAAAGGATCCTGGATACCTTGACCTTATGCCAAGGATAACCACGAGCCTCACACCAGAATAAGTAGGTCCTCCCACACCTTATGATAGATGCGTCGGGTGACCGGCTTCCTGGCCCTGAATGAGAGTATCATATCACACTCTCAGAAAAACCCTCTCTTGGCTAGGACTAAGGTTCAATCTCCATGCCAGTCAGCCTCAGAGATGTCTAGAATTTTGATGCACAAAGGAAACCTGTACCAGCAGATCCCTGCGACAGGGTACCCTCCATGGAGGGATGATGACATCCCCACCAGATCCCCGCAACACCACATCCTCCGCTGGCCACGACGGAGCAATCAGAAATAGTCGATGCCTTACTCCTGCTTGATGCAGGCCACTACTCGAGGTAGAAGTGGTATAATGGCGGAAAATATATAGACTAGGTTGAACCCCCAAGGCACTTCTAAGGCATCTATCAGTTCTGCCTGGGGATCCCTGGACCATGACCCGTATCTAGGTAACTTGAAGTTGAGTTTGGACGCCATGAGATCTATCTCCGGTGTCCCCCATCTGTTGCAAATCTCCGCAAACACCTTGGGATGAAGAGATCATTCCCCCGGATGAAACGATTGTCTGCTGAGAAATTCCACTTCCCAGTTGTCCACACCCGGAATGTGATTCTTTGGCAGCGAACAGTTGTGAATCTCCGCCATTCCAGAATCCGAGATACTTCCCTCATGGCTAGGGAGCTTCTCGTTCCCCCCTGATAGTTGATGTAAGCCACTGAGGTAATGTTGTCCGACTGGAATCTGATGACCTGGACGAATCCAGGAGGGGACAAGCCCTCAGAGCGTTGAAAATCGCTCGAAGTTCCAGGATGTTTGTTGGAAGGAGTGACTCCTTCTCGATTCCACCTGCCCTGTGCCTTTCTGGCACCCCAAACAGCTCCCCATTCTGAGAGGCTCGCGTCCGTAGTCACAATCTCCCAGGATGGTCTCAAGAAGGATGCCCCCTGGGACAGCCGATCTGGACAGAGCCACCAAGAGAGGGATTCTCTCGACCGGTTGTCCAGAGAAATCTGTTGGGATAGATCTGAGTGATCGCCATTCCATTGCCTCAGCATGCACAACTAAAGAGGTCTGAGATGGATCCTGGCGTAAGGAATGACATCTATGCTGGATACCATGAGCCCAATCAATTCTATAGACCGGGCCACAAATGGCTTTGAGGAGGTCTGAAGGGCAAGACAGCTGGAAGCTATTTTGCAGCGTCTCTGGTCTGTCAGGAATATCTTTATAGATATGGAGTCTATTATCGTGCCCAGGAACTCCACTCTGGTACTGGGAATCAGAGAACTCTTTCCTGAGTTTATTTTCCATCCATGAGATTGAAGAAGTAGAAGAGCTCTCAAATGGTCCTCTGCCAGCCGGCAGGACGGAGCCTGGACCAGGATGACGTCCAGATAAGGTGCTACTGCAATACCTCTGGATCTCGCCACCGCAAGCAGAGCTTCCAGAACCTTTGTAAAGACTCTTGGGACAGTAGCCAGACCGAAGGGAAGAGCTACAAACTGGTCCAGAAATGCGAATCTTAGGAACTTGAAGTGATCCTTTTGAATTGGCACATGAAGGTAAGCGTCCTTTAAGTCTATCGTAGTCAAACTGTCCCTCTTGAATTAAGGGCAGAATAGACCTTATTGTCTCCATCTTGAACGATGGGACCGACAGAAGCTTGTTTAAGCACTTTAGGTCTAGAATCGGGTGAAACGTACCCTGCTTCTTTGGACCATGAAAAGGTTTGAATAGTACCCTAGACCTCTTTCTGCTAGAGGTACTGGTACAATTACTCCTAGAGAGGAGAGATCCTTCACACACTCTAGAAAGGCATCTTCTTTCTCTGGTTTTGACGATAGATTTGACAAGATCTGCCACTGAACGGGTTTCGTGGCAGGCTGCTGTCGTTGGGACTTGCCCAAACGAACGGGACGAAAATTAGGACCCTTAGGCTTATTCTTCTTATCCTGCGGTAGAAAGGCACCCTTGCCCCCCGTGACCGTGGACCAGGCCTAGACCGAAAATAACTTTCCCCTTAAATGGAAGGGAGAGTAATCTAGATTTGGACATCATGTGCGCAGACCACGACTTCAAACACAGAGCCCTCCGTGCCAGAACAGAAAAGCCTGATGTCTTGGCATTCAAGCGAATAATCCGCATATTTGCATCACAGAAAAAAATAATTAGCTATCCTCAGGGCTTTAATCCTTTCCTGTATCTCATTGAGGGGAGTTTCCACCTCGATCATATCTGACAGAGTCAACAGCAATAGGTAGCGGCTCCCGCGACCGCTGCTGCAGGCTGAAATAAGAACCCCGTGTGCTGAAACATCTTTCTTAACAGGGTCTCTAATTTCTTATCCATGGGCCTCCTTAAACAACGAACTATCCTCGGGAGGGATAGTGGTGCACTTAGCGAGCGTGGAGATAGCTCCATGCACCTTAGGGACAGACCCCCACAGCTCTAGCTGAGAGTCAGGAACAGGGAACAATTTCTTAAACAAAGAAGAAGGGGAGAAAGAAGATCCAAAACTCTCCCATTCATTCTTAATAATATTTGCCATCTTTACGTGAACCGGGAAAGTCTGGGGCACTACCCTGTCCTCGTAAACTTTATCAAGCTTAGGAATAGAAGGTTCCTTGGGTAACTTCGGTTTCGGAACCTTTAAAGTAGCCAACACCTCTTTTAATAAATAAGCGTAAGTGCTCCAAGTGCAGCCGGAGGTTTAGAGGCCACAGATTCCGACCCAGAGAAAGAGTCCTCTGTGGTATCGGAGTCTTTTCCATCAGCAGATAATCTACTTTCAGATACATCCAACGAAGTAGATGACCCCTGGGAAGGATAGCAATGTTTAACCTTTCGCTTGCGTTTAGCAGGGCGAGGTAAAGCACTGAAGGCCGCAGACACCGCCGTTTGCAACTGATCAGCAAAATCTGGCGGCCACATGGCCCCTCCGGCAGGAGGATTAGTAATGCACTGGGGAGCTGCATGTGTAATCGGAGATGATTGTAGGGAACGCACCTCGCGAGACGGAGACCCCCTAAGAGGTGGACGGCTCAGTGGTACTAAACATCTTGTTCTTTTTAGATATCACTATTTATCAAGGCATGTGGAACACAGTTGACCAGGCAGTTATACCGTAGCCTCCTTACAATAAACACAGGCATTAGATTTAGGCAAAGACGGAGTACACTGTAACGCATCAGAGTTCTCCATAGCTTGCACCCTTAATATGGAATATAGAAAAAAATAAAGGCACCTTTATACCCCAATGGCCGGGGCATTCACCACCTCCTATGACCCAGGCCCACAGAGAAACGGCTTTGTCTCCTGCAACTGACGGTCAGGAAAAAGCAAGATAAAGGCCACACCCAAGTCACATGGAGTGCCATGCAGGACCGCCCCTGCAGCCGAGAAAAAACGTGACAAAACTAAACAGTCTGCGTAGTTAATCAAAAATGAAGGAAAACCTGACTGTTCACACATTGCCAGAGCCACATCTCACACATGTCACAGCAAAAAACACAATAAAGCAATCATGTATAAATACCCCCCGTTCAATAATCCCCTTCCGGAGATATTAACCCTCGATTCTATACTGATAAAAGGAGTCACACTGTGACCCTGTCTTCTTGCGTTATCATACATGTATAATAAATTAAACGATCTTACCAGAAACTATGCCGTGGAACAGGAACACGGCCTCTCAAGTTTGACAGTGTTGTAGCATCGCTCCTGACATGGACTTGAGTGGTAGAAGCAGACAGTGAAACTCGTCAACACTGATTGCTTAAGAAGCTGTTAATACGAGTTTGGATGGTTTCGCAGAAAGACTCTCCATGCATCTCCAGACCCTAACTTTTGTCAATGCCTCTTACTGGAGGGCTGACAAGACTACTTAAAACTCCAGTCCCATTTTGTAGAGTACTACCCTCCATAAGAGACTACTCTGAATCTTCCAACACTTCTCTGCCATTCTCCCTGTGACGAAAGGCAAAGAATGACTGCGGGATGAGGGGAGTGGGGGAAGGTATTTTAACCTTTGGCTGGGGTGTCTTTGCCTCCTCTTGGTGGCCAGGGTCAGTATTTCCCACAAGTAATGAATGAAGCCGTGGACTCTCCTCATATTAAGATGGAAAATATATCTACATGTTATTCTCAGACTAATCTTTTCTTTGAATGCATAATTCTATCTAGTATTTATTTAGTGTTTAATGTCCCTTTAAAAGTTCCCTTCTCTTTCCTTTGTGGTCTAATTTGGGAGATAAAGGGAAGATGTTGCTTTGTATATTAAGACACTGATTTAATTCCTGTTTTCTACAAAGCAGAACTACTTCACTAAAAAAGATTAGTTGCTGTCCTCAAGGCTGATGAAAAGCAGCTAGGAACTATCTATGGTGACTGATATGGTTCATACCATCTTCATCTGTTCAGGACACATGGTGGACAGGATGGTAAAGGACCAGAGCATATGTTTTAAAGTTTCCAATTTACTACTAATAGCAAATATACTTAATTCCCTTGTTATCTTTTGTTAAAAAGCAGGTAGGAAGGTTGTAGGAGTGTGCACGTGACTGGAGCAATATTTGGCAGCATTTTTATATATTTATACATTTGCAAGAACACTAGGTGGCAGCAGTGTTTTCCTGTCATGCACTGCTCCAGAAATTAACATGCTACCTAACTAGGTATCTCTTCAGCAATTATTACCATGAAAAAAAAGTAAATTTGACAAAAGAAGTAAATTGGAAACTTTTTAAAAATTGTATGTTCTGCCTAGATCACAAAAGAAATGCTTTTGGTTTCATGTCCCTTTAATTTATCTGCAGTGAAAGCAAAATATAAGCACATTCTGTTTACTCACTTAAAGGGACACTAAACCCCAAATTTTTTTCTTTTGTGATTCAGATAGAGCATGACATTTTAAGCAACTTTCTAATTTACTCCTATTATCAATTTTTCTTTATTCTCTTGGTATCGTTATTTGAAATGCAAGAATGTAAGTTTAAATGCCGGCCCATTTTTGGTGAAAAACCTGGGTTGTCCTTCTTGATTGGTGGATAAATTCACCCACCAATAAAAAAAAGTGCTATCCAGAGTTTCTGAACCGAAAAAAAAAGCTTAGATGCCTTCTTTTTCAAATAAAGAAAGCAAGAGAATGAAGAAGAAAAAAAATAATAATAGGGAGTAAATTAGAAAGTTGCTTTAAAATTTCATACTCTATCTGAATCTCTGAAATTTGGGTTCAGTGTCCCTTTGATGGGGATATATTTGCTTTGCAACAGTTTATGACTATGATTAATCGATTTCTACGACAGTATATTAAAGAGATATGAAAAACAAATTTTCCTTTGATGATTCAGAACATATTTATACGGCCTTCTATTATCATATTTGCTTAATCTCTTGGTATACCTTTGTTGAAGAAGTAGCAATGCTTTACTGGTATCTAAATTAACCGATCAGGTGAGGCAAAGGCAAGAAGCCACCAATCAACAGCTAAGAGCCTATCTAGGTATGCTTTTTAACAAATTATATTTTAAATTGAAATTTTTATCATGAAAATTCAATTTTGACTTTACTGTCGTTTTAATTTCATGAGTAGGTAAAATCTCTTCTGGGAGGATCCTGTTTACTCTATAGGTACCCCCCTTCCTAAAGTTCAGCTTACATCACCCTAAATGTTTTAAAAAAAATCCTCTTTTGCAGACAAAGTTGTTTTAACAGGATGTTGTCCAGATAAGGAAACACAAGAAAATAAGCTCACGTTTTCACAAGAGGAATAAGATCAATAACGAACAAAGCATTGAACTACAAATCTAAGAAACCTGAAATGATCTGAATGAATGGAAACATGAAGATCAGTAGCCTTCAGATATATTGTAGACATGAATTTATTCTGTTTCTAGAAGGATGACAAAATTCTTTGCAACAATTTCTTGTTTGGAATAAAACCCCAGACCCAGTACTGATAGGGCATGGGAGTAACCACTTCAAGATCTAGAATGCCCTGAAAGCTCCACCCAAAGAAAAAACACTTTGATTGTGACGGCCTCTGGAGCATACAATGCTCACCTAAACTTCGTAAGAGGATGAATCTGGCAATAATGATGTTTCAAGGCTTAATCTGTAATTGTGATAAAATCTTAGACATCTCGGTGATATCATCTGAAATTACATACACTCCCTCATTAGTCCTAAACAATGATAGTTAACCTCTGCCCTAAAAGGTCATTAAACCCTTTGTTAATTTATTAGTACATTTATAAAGGTCTTCTACTGGCCTCACCAGAGGAAATAAGGAATACAGGGCTCTAGGGAAACCTAAGTGATCATGTGGAAGTACCCATTACTAAATGGAGACTACACTTTTAAAATATTTAAAACTAGTAATATAATTTTTAAAAAATAAAAAAGGCATTATAGTCTCAGGCTTATCTTTGACTGGAGTACATCATTATATGATTTATTTAGTGTTTAATGTCTCTAAGATCAAGACTTATATAAAGCATTTAAAACACATTTTAAGCCTGTACAGGGCTACAAGACCAAACAAATGCTTCTCCGCCCTCTTATAGTAATAAGGAGAGTCATAAGAACATGAATGGCTTCTTTCTTCGAACCAAAAAGATGACCACCCATACAAAATGCAAGACATACTTATTCTTGGCAAAAAGTTACAGGTCACTACCAAAGTTGATATGGAAATCTTTTGTAATAACATTCCAAAGAGATGTCCCTTATATAACTGCTGAAAATATTAGTGCAAGGTCTATAAACTATTATTTTGTTCACTCTCAATGGATATTAGAATTAATGTAAGTTACAGGTTCCGCCGTGATCAAAGAAGGAAAAAAAGCCTAGATAGATAGCGTACACATGCCTGGGGCACTACATGACAATAAACAGTGCTGCCATCTAGTGCTCTTGCTAATTAAAAACATTGAAGCACTACATGGCACCAGTTTTGCAACAGACACGTGCCCACTCGAGATTACCTTACTGCTTTTCAACAAAGGACAAGAAATTTGATAATAGAATGGAGAAAAAAAGTTGTTTAAAATTGTTATGTTCTATCTGAACCATGGAAGAATAAATGTTGGGTTATATGTTCCTTTAATTTCTAGATGCTGTTGTACTCTCACTGTCACCCCACCCCTCTATAAATTATGCCTACTGATAATTTAATTTTCTTCTGAAAGGTAGAGTCTACAGCTGCATTCATTACTTTTGGGATTAACAGAACCTGGCCACCAGGAGGAGGCAAAGACACCCCCAGCCAAAGGCTTAAATACCTCCCCCACTTTCCTCATCCCCCAGTCATTCTGCCAAGGGAACAAGGAACAGTATGAGAAATATCACGGTGAAAAAAGGTGCTAGAAGAACAAGAAATTTACAGCCCCGCACTCATAGAGATCAAAACCCTTGGCGGGAGCTGTGGACACTTCCTTCAGAAGAAAATGAAATTATCAGGTAAGCATAATTTATGTTTTTCTTCTTAAAAGGGAAGAGTACACAGCTGCATTCATTACTTTTGGGAAAACAATACCCAAGCTAGAGGACACTGAATGCAATAATGGGTGGATACAAAAAAGGTCAGACCCTTCGAAAGGCACCAACAGCCTGAATTACTCAACACCCAGAAAAGAAAAAATATGTACAAACGACACAGAGAAAAAACCTGAGCCCAGGTTACTGCACAATCAGTAAAGCCAAACTAGAGACCACTCGGACCTAGAGTCCCAACAACCTCCGAAAACGTCTGCCCCATGGGACGCGACAACCCAAGAAGGAACCCGGCTAAAGACAAGGACTGCATCTGCCCCAAAAGGAAACCCGAGACCAGGAAAATCCAAAGGAACTACCCCACTCAACACCTAGAAAGCAACCCATGGTCGTCTTTACAAAGGCATCGCCAGGGAGAACAAACTCCCTAGAACACAAGGACCCAAAAAAGAAGGATCTATATACAAGGAACATGTCCTCAAAAGGACTCAAGGAACCCCTCATGTCCCCCAATCCCATACCATACCCTAAGGTACTCCAGGAAATTCATGAGTTCTCCAATGCTCCATAACATATCTAGATCTGGAGGCTAGATCGGCGGAGACAGCAGGATAAATATCCCAGCAGCTAGAACAGAGCTCTCTCAGAGATACTCAAACTGTCTGAACAGGAACTCTCAAAGACTAGCCTCCAAAAGGAAGGCTGACCCTATCGCTAACTAAACCTCCTAAAGGTGAGTCAAGCTAGTTAACATCCAGAAGCAAGTAGCTGTAACTGGATTACACCATCACTAAGCAAATCGCTATGGATGGTTTCAACTGTAAACCACCAAGGGAGTACAGCCACTGAATAGCGGCTCCAAGAAGCGCCCCCTCCCGGCACCAGATGCCGGGTAGAGAGAAGGAGGACATTCAAAGTCCTCCCTCAAGGAAAGGGCCAACAGAAAAACGTCAACACTGCGTAGAGTAACCGATCCCTACCCTTCCCTCCGGGCTAACGGTCCCAGCCCAAAGGCTAGTCAAAAAGACCAAATACAAAAATCCCCAGACTACAGGAGAGAAGAGAGGATCAACGAGGAACAAAATCCCCCTGTTAGACCGCTGCTACAAACGGCAATGCTACCGTGAGTCAAAGAAACATTGTGCTCGGGTACGAGACCCCCTACACGCAGTCGTGGGAAAAAAAGGGCACACTTCCCAAAGGAAGAAGTCCCCCAAAAAGCCTCAACATCCATATATTGGATACACGTAGTAGAAGCCCCACGGGATCAAAGGACCCCCAGCACTCCGCGATACTAAGGTAATTCCGAACCCGGAGAACCCAATGAACAAACGGAAAGAAAACCTACCATAGAGGCAAGACCCCTCGGC
Organism: Bombina bombina; assembly: GCF_027579735.1. Classification (NCBI taxonomy): domain Eukaryota; kingdom Metazoa; phylum Chordata; class Amphibia; order Anura; family Bombinatoridae; genus Bombina; species Bombina bombina. The sequence goes on from NC_069506.1 coordinate 124,415,764, forward strand.
CACACCACCAAACCCAGGTGAAAAGCACCTGGAGTCAACAGGAACATCGTGAATGCACCAGAAGACAGGTAGGGGCCCATCAGAAAAGGCCTAAAGCCTGAGGCCACAGCCACAAAGGCATCTCTCACAGAGCCCCAGCCCCAACGAAGAGGGCTCACTGGACCACAACTTCAAGTGAGAACCGAATCGTGCACACCCCATCCACAGGGAGACGAGGACCAGGTCAGGGTTCTCGACAATGGACGAGGAAAAGATCCATAGATCTGGCGATCTCAAACTCAAGAGTCATGAAGGACTCCTGAACAGTCTGAGAATCAGCATCCAGAGAAATGGATCGCAAGAAATCTCGTAGGCAAGCGGCAACACATGATACACACCCAGGCAGTGGTAACATCAATACCCCGAAGGAAAATGATAATCTAGGGCCCTGCTCGCCATCTCAGAGAAATAATACAAGGCATTGCCCACGAAAACTCCCAACGGAGTATCTAGGAAAAAGGGGACAGCTGCCTGACCCTCGAAGGGCTGCCCTCTGTACCCAACCTTGACACTGATATTGACAAGCCCCAAGGCTAGCATAACATCAAGGACGCAACACACTCGAACGGCAAAGGACCGTAGTCCAACCGAGGGGTATTAGCTGAAATAGACGACAGTCAGAGAGCTTGAAAAAGCTATTATTCAATGAAACTACTTAAAGCAGGCAAACGTTGGAGTTGAAACTCCCACAAGAAGGCAGGGAACTCCTGAACACCACCTCTCAGAGTAACATTACTCGGAACAGAGAAAGACATGCCCCACACACCCGACCAGACAATCCCCTCCAAAAGAGGGGAAGGATGAAGCTCCGCCAACGCAAGAAAAGAGCACATTAGGCTAATGAGTCAGCGTCCGGAAAGAACTTTTGAGTGGAAAACCAAACGTTATATCACCCGGGCCACACCACACCTCCCAACTTCCATTTAAATGAAATAACGGTTCTAAGTCTCGGGGGACCTGAGAACCTAGTCGTTTGCATAGCTCATGCGAGTAGCGCTGAACGACCCACCCCTTAGAGTTAGATGCACAACCCTCCATCCGAAGAGTAGCAAATAAATCAAAGGCCTCATACAACAGTAGGATCCGAGCCCGGGAGTCCATAGAATAGGCCTAGAGGTATCCTCGGCACACCGAAGGTGACATGAACCCTGTTAACAGCTAAAAAAGCAACCCGACCAGTACCAGCCTGGTATAAGAGCACTCTGGAACTGTGCAAGGTCCAAGACAATTTGTCCCGAAGGATCGATAAATGAACTAGAAACAAAAATTCTAATATTCAACAAGCGTGCAACCTCCCGAGGGACGTGCCCATGCGACCACGAGTCACAAGTATCTGTTCCAGATAAGAACATTCATAAAACGAAATCTAACAGACCTGAGCTCAAGGAAGAAATTAAACACACTCCATCTGGATCAAAAAATAAAATGGAAGCCAGCACCCATCAGGTAAACGCACAAGGTGAATGATAACGACAACAGACAAGCCGAGAGTAGAGGTCCCATTCACCCAAGCTCAGAAAAGGAACTAAAAAACATATAAAAAATAAAATGAAGACGATAAGGAGATTGGCCTTCATCCCTAACGTCATATCCATTTTACCATCCAAATTCTAAGGCCTCGGATCCCTCTGCCCACTAGGATTTGGGATCTCTAACATTGCCAAAACATGTCTTAAGAGAAACCTTAAGGCGAGCCAGCCTATAACGGAAGGCAAAAATCATTCCTTCGCCGAATCTGCTGGAGACCTCGGCTTCGAGATTGGGGCCCCTGAAGCCCCAGGGTCCAACGTTTCCCCGGAAGGCCGAAACTGAAATCGGGCGATACCATGCTCGATGGGCCTAGGTTAACGGAGCACGGACAGTATCGAAGAATACTTCTCTTGGGAGATATAAATGAGACAGTGCCATAGAAATGGCCATGCAGAACCGTGCTGTAACCTCCGTGGAAACAAGCCACTCTCCGGAGAAGCAGTTGAAGGCCATAGGGACACCTGCGCGCGTAGCCGGGAGTCTTGGGCACGCGCCCACGGGTCATAAAAACTTTAGAGGCGGATTGGCTCAACGGACTCTAAGCTTCCAGACTCACGGAGAAGAGAATACTCTAGAAAAGGCACCCGGAACATAACTGATGGGCATTAATTACCCGGGCCATTTCATATTCATCACAAGACACATCCTCCGTATCGGAGGCACCCGTGTCACGAATATCAGAATCCTCCATAATCTTGGGATTACAAGAAGACAAACTAACTGGCACCCTTTAACACCACCAATGGCTGGGGCACTCACCACCTCCTCTGAACCAGACAACCCACGAGCTAGACTCTTGCGGACGCACACAGTCAGTATACGGAAGTGAAAAACCAAAAGAAACCGCATCCGTCACCTAGGTGCACCGTTGCCAGTCATAAAAAAGGGCGCGTGTGATCTGGAAAGATTGTGTAATTAAAAGGCTGTTATGTCAGTAAAAGGCCGTGAGCCTAAGTAAAGCTACACATTTGCAGATAGAACCATATCACACAAACATGATTAAAAGTCCCGCCTGTTCAATAACTCCCCTCAGGAGATATTAACCCATGATTCCTTATTAAGATAAAAGGTGTCCCACTGGGACCCTACCTTGTTTCACTAACATTACATTCATATATCAAAATAAAATTAAACAATCTTACCGGAATCTACGCCGTGGAACAGGAACACCGGCCCTTCTAATGTGCGACAGAAAAGTAGCCTCCGCTTCTGACATGGACTTGAGTGAAGAAAGGTAGGCAGCGAAACTCGTCAACGCTGATTACCAAAGGAGCTGTTAATGAGTCGGGATGGGTTCGCAGGAAAACTCTCCTTGCATCTCCGGACTCTAACTTTCATACATGCTCTCACTGAGAGGCTGACAGGATTACTTAAAACTCCAGTCCCATTGCAAAGAGTACTACTCTCCATAAGAGACTATCTCAAACCTTCTGTACACTTCTCTGCCAACCTCCTGTCATGAGAGACAAAGAATGACTGGGGGTATGAGGGAAGTGGGGAGAGGTATTTAAGTCTTTGGCTGGGGTGTCTTTGCCTCCTCCTGGTGGCCAGGTTCTGAATTCCCAAAAGAAATTAATGCTGCTGTGGACCCTTTTAAGAAGAAAATAAATAATATGTCTGCACTTGCTGATTGTATTACTAGCCTTTTCAAAATCTTACTCCCTTCCTAAATAGATACAAAATTGCCACAATACCTAAAAACAGAGGGCGTTATAAAGCTAAATACATATTACACATTTATTCAAATTACCTTGCATAGATAATAACATATAAAATTCACTATATTGGGATATCTCCCAAAATAAATGATACCACCTAAATAAAAAACAAAATCTAACAGTCAATATGTAGCCCAATGAATGAATCCCAAATTAAAATCCATATTACCAAGACAATTTTTAAAACACTTTTTTATGACAGAGTAAAGGATAGATTTATCAACGTTGAGGCTTACACCGGGCGTGTATACGCGCCCCTGTACGCCTCAGCCTCGCCTGTGGCGGGGCGAAATTACCCCACAGGTAATTAACATTGCACACGAGCGCAATTTTGCGCTTGCGTGCAATCCGCCCCTGCCCACACACAGCCAATCATGCGCGGGCAGGAGCTGTCAATCTCCTCGGGCTCAGACTCGACCGAGGAGATTGAATTAGAGGTGGCGAAGGATGTTAGGAAGCAGCGGTCTGGTGACCGCTGCTTGATATATCACGGCGAGCAAGTTCTTGAGAGAACTTGCAGCCGTAGAGGCTTTGATAATCGAGCCCTTTAGTCCACTTCCACTATTGACCATCACTGGTAATTGTGTGTATACTTTCCTTGAATAGACGAAAATGCATGGATCGTTAATGTCCCAACTTGCCTTGATCTATTCTAGTAGAGCCTTCAGTAATATTACCAACAAACCTCACTCAGTACAATTAGCACAGGTCTTTAGCTTATACCTCGCTGATGATTCCCACTATGATTTCCATATCCTTCTCACCCTTGTTCAAATATCAGCGGGTGTTCCTATAATTATTTTCGACCCCATAAGAATGCTGGACTGCATCACTTTCGGTGATGTAGAATCAAGCTGTTTGACAGAAAATTTTTTCACTACGCATGCGCTCCACCACATTACAAATCGCCGCAAGTCTGTCCAGTTCTGACCAAAGATTCAATTACTGTGCATGGGCTCCACCACAGAAGCTAATCTCTGCAACGAAACTGTTTGCTACCCACACTTATATACAATGGACACTGTAATTCCCCCATTTCAACAATTTTACCTTTTTACCTCTGGCATCCACCCAAAGTGAACCTTGGGGAAATGAGGTTTACAAGGGGGGCTTAAAGATAGTGAAGATGGGGGAATTACAGTGCATCATATATATGTTTGATGCTGTGACTCGATGATGCGCATTCTCACTCTGGGATTTGCAGTAACGCACCTCCAAACAGCTGATTCCGCATCACCGGAAGTGACGTGGTCCAGCATTTCTTATAGGTCGAGAAAAATTATAAAACACCCGGCGTGCTGGGTATACACAAAACAGATAGTGTGACGTCACCTTTGAAGTGTATTTAGCGTATTAATATGCACGACAAATAAAGTTCCTTCTATGCTGCAATAATCAACAAAAAGTTATTTGACTTTTGACCTGGAACAGTTTCCACCTCGCTATACTTAGTATGCCAAATAATTACCCTGGCCTTGGCTCTGCCTGGACTTTCACCACTATCCTGCATGCCCTCTGGATAACCAGTCTGTACACTTAGATTTGTCTCATTAGCATATCTCAAATGATATTGTATGTGATACAAAACTACATTTCCATAACTCTGGTATAGCCTGTGTCTTTCATTCTTGTTCTTACAACTGGGATTCCAGCTATCACAACAAAGTGCTAGTTAAAATGCAGCAAGTAATTATGTTTTTGTTTGTAAAGTGAACTGCAACAATGAGTAACAGCTTGCCGTGATGATCCCATGCTGTCGGATTATTGCAGCAAGTGTATGGCAGCTTTGGTGTTGCCCCAGCAAGAGAGATGAAAAGAAACTTATTATTGGTACTGGAGCTGTACAAACAACGGGTTGGATAAAAGGTGACCTGCAGCTTAAAGGAACATGAAACCAAACATCTTTCATAATTTAGACCAAGTAAATTTGAAATTGTTTAAAATTGTATGCTGGTATCAAATTTGCTTCATTCTCTTGATATTCATTGTTGAAGGAACAGAAATGCGCTACTGGGAACTAACTGAACACACCAGTTGTAACACAAAACAAGAGGCATATACGTGCAGCCACCAATCAGCCTCCAGAAGTGCATTACTGCTTCTAAACCTTCCTAGGTATGCTTTTCACAGTACTATAAAATGACAAAACAAAGGGGCGCTTCATGTTGGGTATCGTCAAGTAGAACAAAGCACAGACAAAAGCCAAATGGGTACTCACAAGGCTCTGGAGCACACCTATGTGCTTGTAGGAACAGGCTGCAGATTTTATCAGGTGTGACAGCTCACCCAAAAGGATATCAGTCATTAACTGTAGTAAAAAGATGAACACAGGAAAAGCACCAAATTGCGCAGATCACTAAGGATATGATGTTAGCTTAACACAGATGAAGATTGGGTACTCACATATTGGAATGAGCACACCTATGTGCTAGTAGAAGCAAGCTGGCATAATTTAGATATGGTGTGTCAGCTCACCAACAATGAACCTTTCTTCAATGTGCAGTACCCCAAATGTGGCAGACTTCTGTTTGCTAGACTCCACTTCATGCAGATGAAGGTAGGTAAACTCACTCACAAGAGTATTTTTATAAATAAAAATACTATTAAAAACAGATTAAAATACATATACAAAAGATGTGACAGGGGGAATACAATCTATCCCCCTGTAAATGCAACGCGTTTCTCGGCATGCAAGCCGTTTCATCAGGTCTTAGTGATCTGCACAATTTGGTGCTTTTCCTGTGTTTCATCTTTTTACTACAGTTAATAACTGATATCCTTTGTGGGTGAGCTGTCACACCTGATAAAATCTGCAGCCTGTTCCTACAAGCACATAGGTGTGCTCCAGAGCCTTGTGAGTACCCATTTGGCTATTGTCCTGTGGCTTTGTTCTTACTTGATGATACCACACATGAGGCGTCCCTTTGTTTTGTCATTTTTTATAGTACTTCTGGACCGCTGTTGGTGAGGAGAAGGCTGCCACCTTTTGGAAGAAATCATACTCCACTATTTGAATCTGAACTTTTATTCAATATTACTTCATATATTTAACTGTTGGTCATTCAAATTGTATCTTGAATTTCATATTTTATTTGAGGTCATTATTAGCTATTAATTAGCGCCCCCTCCCCTTTCTTTGTGTAGAATGCTTTTCAACAGATAATCTTAAAGAAAGAAGCAAATTTAATAAAAGTTAATTGGATAAATGTATAAATTGCATGCTCCATCTGGTTTATGAATGTTTAATTTTGACATTGGTGTACCTTTTAATGATGCACATAGATATAGTTTACACCGTGCAAAACATAGGCAGGGCAGAACTACAATAGAAGTGCTAAAAAGAACACAAAAAAATGAGAAGAACAACCTCATAGCCAAGATATGAAAATGTAGCATGTGCAGTAAATATATTTAAAAAAACTGGAGAGTGTAAAAAGTAGTCCAGTGTTTAAGGGACATTATACACTCATTTTTTCTTTGCATAAATGTTTTGTAGATGATCTATTTATATAGCCCATAAAGATTTTTAAAAAATAAAAATGAATAGTTTTGCTTATTTTTAAATAACATTGCTCTGATTTTCAGACTCCTAACCAAGCCCCAATGTTTTATGAGAATACCGTCAGCTACCTTCTCCAGCTTGAGGCTTCTGTTTGTATAAAGGGTCTTTTCATATGCAAAAGAAGGGGGAGGGGGGGAGTGTCTGCTATTTCCCACTTGCAGTGGGCTTTCCAGCTACCTTTTCAACAGAGCTAAACTGAGAGCTTTAAGTAAGTTTTTAAACAGTTTTATACTGGATTTTTATATCAGTATCTGTGCATCTTATTCTTTATAATAGTGTCTATTACATGCAGTACATGAAAATTAGTGTATACTGTCCCTTTAACCATGCTAAGGATATGTATAAAATCCTGCATACTGTACTTACTGTTTGATGAGTTGCAGTGATATGCACCCTGTAGGGAAGACTTTTGATCTTCAGTCATGTGGAAGCAGAACATGGGAAAACTCCCCTTTTAGAGAGATCCATGTGAGGTAATCCAGTAGAAGAGGAGATGTGTAGAGTTACACTCTGGATAAGGATTTGACAGCTAATACTAAGGTATAAGGGAAGGAAAAAGCCAGAAAACCTGTGCAGCAAGAGATATGTACCCTTGGAGCTCACATGAAAAATGGGCAGGAATCAAAGATTGAGCTGAAAAGTCACTGCAGGACATATACCCACAATGCATCAGCCAAGACACGTCTTTTCAATTGGGAAAAAAATACTGTAGAATATGAAACATTACCTTTCAAAGATAATAAAAATGAACACACACAATTGGGCATATGCCTAGATAATAAATATATATTTTCTTCTATTTCCTTTAATAATTAAAAAATATAATAGTGTAAAAGCATAACTGAACAAAAGTTAAAAGTTATATTGTGATCCTTGGGAAGACATGAATACCACTGGTTCTGCAGTGATTAATACGCCACTCTGTGCTGCACTGCAACTAGAATGTCAGGCTACAAATTAGTTCCGTTACGATGGTTTCTTCAGAATTATAGTAAAAATAAAATTAAGAGGCCGGTGGCAAAAGAATAAGGTTTTTATTGCACTTAGAACCCCAATGCAATAAAATGTTCTTAACACAGGGCAGCTTTGGAAAAAAAATAATCATAAATAATCATAAATAAAAGTTGCCTTGACATGAAATTGATTACAATATTTGTTATTTTGCAATAAATTAAAATACTAGGTGAATGTAAAATAAGGTGAATAATTTGTCTGCAGAAAATTGTATTTCAAAAGCTCCACTAATCATTTGTCTTATTTGGAGAAGCCAATTTTTATAAACAAAGGTTACATTGCTTTGTGGTTTCTTATATAATCATCTCAGCTGAAGCCAATTAGGAACATACATGTGGCACGTTTAGCCTTGTGAAGACGGCTATGTGTTACTTGTAGAGATCGGAAGAGGGGGGAAAAAACTGAGGTAAATTACAGAAAAGAACGTCAAAATAATTAAAGGAATATTAAAAACTAAATACATTTCATGCATCTCACTCTAATCATTGGTGCTTTCATTATGGAACATAGATTACACTGCAGGTATCTGAGGGTGCAAACACATCAGCACTAAATGTAGTGAAAGCTAGATTTTAACATGGCGGCACTCATGAATAACTGAAATACTATGCTTACAAAATGTATTTAGTGTTTAATGTCCTTCTAATCAAAGTGTTATATAAATCAAATGTTTAATTATGCAATACAGTTACAAAGTGTATACGGTCCCTTTGAATACAAACCGTGCACACAGCAGTTCCAGTAGGGTAAAAGTGACACTAATTGCAAAAGCTTCAGTTAATGGTTTACATGTCAGGCGTATGTACAATATGATAACCCTGTTTAAATGTGTTTTCTACAGAATGTATCGCTTAATAGTGACCTGCACTAAAAGTATATCTACAATAATGTATATGGAGTAATATAATTTAATGGAGGCTATTACTTAGCTGGTAAGCAAAAAAGAAGCAGGCATACATACATGCGTATGCTCCAGTCATTGGCCATATCTTCATCTAGAGTAGGAGTGCAATGGTGACTATGTGTTTAACCTTTTTGAGTTAAACACACAGTAAAAGAAAATGTATTCAAATCGAAAGAAAAGACAAAATTGATTCAAAGCATACAAATTATAAAAAACTTTTCAATTTACTTGTATTATACAATTTGCTTTATACTCTTGGTATCCTTTGTTGAAGATTAACCCTACATAGGCTGAGTTTAGAAGTGTGCACCAGTCTTTAGCAATCTAGGGCAGCAGTATTTGTATACACTGTATAACACTGCTGTAAAACAATGTGCATGCTCCTCAGCTCACCTTATATTACTCTTTAAGAAAGGATATCAAGAGAACTAAGCAAAATTGATAAAAGAAGGAAAGTTGTTTAAAGTTAAATGGATTGGATAGAGCATGAAATTTTAATTTTGACTTTACTGTCCCATGAATGAAACCCAAATGTTTTCTTTCATCATTCAGATAGAGAATACCATTTTTAAAAAGTTTACTAATTACTTCTATTTTCAAATTTGCTTTGTTATGTTATTCTTTGTTGAAGAGAGATATTGCACATGCCTAAGCACTACATGACAGGAAATAGTGCTGCAATCTAGTGGCTCTTCCTGATTTATAACATTGTTGCAAAACTGCTTTCATATAGCGCTGCAGACGCATGCGCACTCCTGACCTTTACATCCCTGCTTTTCAACAAAAGAAAAACAAAGAAAATATGATGATAGTAATACATTAGAAAGTTGTTTAAAATCGTATGCTCTATTTGAATCATGAAAGAAAAAGTTG